>NW_009718102.1:69509-77738 GCF_000703405.1 Apaloderma vittatum
ATGGCCAACTGTGGCGGTTCCCACGGCAGCCTCGGATGCTGCGGCTGATCTGGAATCTGAGCGCAGAGGACTTCCCACAAAGGCTTCCCATATCTCCAGCGAGCGGGGAGCTGGTTGATGGATATGCTAATTTCATTTTTCATGTACATAATTACAATCTAGGGGTTGGGAAGCTTTTTAGGTAATGACAGTTGAGAGGAAGAATTTTCCTAACTTTCATAATATGCATGTAATATCATTTAACTCTTATACAAAAATGCTCTGCCTAGTCTCCTCGAAGGGCAGCTCAGGCGGGCGGGACGTGAGCTGTGCCCCACAGGCAGCTGAGGGTGGTGGAGGCACTTTTTGGGAGTTGGGGAGAGGGAGGAAAAGGCCTTTGTTGTCCCATCGCACGCACTGGACCTATGACCGACCATTGGCTGATGTACACTGAAAGACTCCTGGGAGGTGGGAGTGCTGCTCCTGCACCTTCGCACGCTGATGGCAGGAAACATCCTTCCTATTTTCCAGTCAAAGAAGTTAATGGACAGCTCATATCTGTCTGTTCCCACACCAATGCTGCTTTTTGATTTTGTAAAAGAAACTCAGAGAGGCCAGGGACGTACACGGGGCTCAGCTCCGGTGACCTCTGGCTCCCTCCTCTCTTCCTCCCTCTGACCGGTGAGTTGCAGCAGCGCCCTTTGGCCAAGAGTTTCTGTAGTTGTCGTTAATTCTGTGTACCTCTGTGTTTAAGGTCAGTGAAGGCAGGATCTGCTCCATGCCTTTGAAAAATCCAACTGATAGTGCCTCAGAGGTCAGGCACTGTAAAATGAAAGTGCCCAGAACTAAAAGCCATTTTCGGTTATCTGGCCCATAACCTCTCCATGGTTCTGCTTCCTTCTCCGCAGACCAGAGTGAATAACGTTAAGTTCTCTCGCGAGAGGGCAGAATGGCTTAATCACTGCTTACAGAGCGCTTCGGAGATGAAGCAGTGGCTCTCAGAATTATTGTTATTATTAAGACGTGCTGAGAATGTTTGCTGGTGCCAGTGGCTCCAATCTCCTACAAGCTCCTGTCCCCGGGTGGGAGCAGCTGCAGCTGCCCCAGTGCTGCCACTTCACGGGGGCTCCCACCCGGCCTTTGTCCTCAGCAAAGTTTCCTGGTGCATCACTCCCAATCCTGTTCAAATGTGCTCTGGGTTCAGCTTTTGTGCACCCTCCTGGCGGTTGCACCCATCTCTGCTTCTCCGCAGAGATCCTTCAGCAGATCTCTTCTTGCAGGCACCTCACCCGCCATGTCCTCCCTCTCACCAGGGATGACTCTGAACACCCGGCCCTACAGTGGGGCCTACAGCAGCCACAGTGCTCCCTGCAGCACAGACATGCAGCAAAAAAATTGCTGCCTGATGGATAACGTACTCAGAAATGAGAGCTACCCTTTGCGTGCCCTGAATAATCACCAAAGACAAATTTGGGTGCATCATCATTAGCGATGCCTCCTGCTAATGCAGCTTAAGTGCTAATTCTTGTAGCTATTCCATTGTAACAGCAAGAGGTTTATCTTTAATTGGGTTTCATGCTCTAAATGCTTTGATGACAAAGGTTTGAACAGGTGAGGCATGCCTTATAAGAGCTGAATAAATATCTGTGTAGCATTGAGTACAATTACCCACTGCCCCTTCCAGACATTATGAAAGAGAAACTGAGGAGTAGCTTGGGCTGACAGAGCGATGCCTCTGATGTGCAAAAGATGAGAGAAAACAACAAACACGTCTGGATTTTGACTTCCACCCATAGCAGTATTGGCTAATTCTCGGGTTGATCAGCAGAGTCAGTTTAATCAAGAGATCTCAGGCTTTGATGGAGCAGAGGAAGGTGACCCGGGCAGTGGAGCGATCTGGTGGCAGCGTTAGCTGTCGCTGGCAGCACAGGAGCTGCACCAGCTGAGCTCCTTAGGCCTCTCAGGATCACCGAAAGTGCCAGTAATGTATTGCCCCTCTTTGTTAACGCACTTTTAAAATGTTAATAGAGAGTTAATTACTTTTCTCCTTGTACTTCTTAAGATTTCTTGCTACAAGATGGTGTCTCTGGCTGTGGTTTCTCTGTCTCTCCTTTATTTCAGTCTGTATTAGATGGACTGTAGAGATCTCATACAGATTTTATGGGAACTATTTTATTTATAAGAATTTTCCTAGTGTCAGATGGATCTGACACTTCTGGAGTCCCCTTTTCCATTCCCACAGAGAAAGACAGCAGATATTTTAAGCACCTGCTTGGCTATACACCGACCTGGACATGGGCTTCATGTCCTCACAGCTGGGCTTGGGGCTGAGCTTCTCTTCGGGTTGAGCATCTCTTAGGGTGAAGCATCTCTCGGGGCCAGACCCATGGGCAGCAAGGAGCTGGCCCTGGGCTCGCTGAGGTTTGACAGCAGCACACGGTGCCCTTAAGCCGACTGCTCTTAGGAGCCGCTTTCTCCTGTAGGTTTAAGTCCCAGTCACCTACCTGAGGAGGGTAAGTGCTGACCACGCTGATGCCCTCGTTTCCCAGCCAGCTGTAGTGCAGCTGTAGACCTTGTTTTTCTCTTTTCTTCTTTTTTTTTTTTTTTTTTTTTAAAAAACTGAGCTGTGAAATGGCAGCTTCCATAGATGAAGTAGGACCTTGATATTACCCAGGGCAAAATATCTTCTTGCATCAAAATTGCATTAATCAAGGGATGCTTGAACATCTTGTGTGAGACGACTTGGCCTGAAAAACACAAGGCAGTGCCACCATACAGTGATGGTTCTTTGGTTTAGTCAGAAGGTTCTCCTGGGCTGTTGCTGAGGAGGGTGTCTGGGACCTTGGCAGGATGGATTTAGGGAGGAAGAGAACACTGCGTTCCCTTCTGCTGGGATTTTCCTATCATACTGGGGAAAACCAGCCAAGCAAAGCACAGGTACAAATCACAGAGGCCAGGAGCACCTACTTTGTTCCTATCTCAGAAGGGGAGATTTTCATAAGTAAATAGAGAAGAAAAGAGCAGGAGGCCTATTGAGCCTTGTTGGAGTTTCACTCCTGTGGCTCTGCTGTGATGTTACGGTGATGGTGAGCCCTACAAAGCTCTTCTTGGTTCTGGCTTTTGACTCATCCTCTCCCTCTCACCGTGTGGCCCCTGAAGCAAAGGTGGTGAGGGCTGCGTCCCTCTGCTGGGGAGCAAGCTGGGAGCAGGGCCTGGAGAAGGCACATGGGTCCTGTGGCACCTGGAGGTGCTGGGGCCGAGTGCCAGAGGAGCTGCTCACCCAGGGAGAGGCTGCGGATCGACCGTCGCTTGCTGAGCAATCGGTGCTTCCTCGCTAGCTGCTCTGTCTCTTCTTTGCTGGCACATTTTCCCCCAAACATTAGCTGGTTCCTGGCTACAGCATTTCAGAGCAAGTGAGGACACTAACTCATGAGACGTTACAATGGGATAGCAGATGAGGCTGAAATCGGAGTGTTTGCAACCGGTGCAGAATATTTAGGAGAATTCAGGCCGGCAGAGCCTTTAATTCAGGCTGAGATTTTCTCTGCTTGAGGTTATTGGATGTGCCTGAGTTCTCAGCAGAAAGCAGATAATTCACCCTTTTAAATCCCTTTCCCCCTCCCTTCTCCTTTCCTGCCTCTCCAGCAGAGGTGGGAAGCCAACAGAGAGGGGCGTATTGTACCTGCGCTGTTAATGCGCTTTGGCTACAGAATTACGGCCGGCGTTGCACCGTGCTTGGGAAAAGCTGACTTGTAACAGGTGATGGTTTATGCAGCGACAGAGCAATGCATCCCTGGAACAGCCCCCCCTCCCCTGGGATTAGCGCCTGAATGTGCTCAGATCTATCAGGGCCATGAAAGTGCCCTTGCTCGGTAACCGAGAGGCAAATATGTGAGAAATAGGATTGCTTCTATAAATAGCAGTGGGCTCATGAGAACATTGTTTATCACTGTGGTGGGTGGCGTGAAGGCTGCCCTTCGCTTTCCAGCGATGGAGAAATAATGCTATCCTGCTCCCAGCCCATTTATAGCAGCCGGAAAAGATAAATGCGTTTGGTGGGAATTTTGAATTCCATAAAGACTTATTCATTGTTTTTAGTCCTCTCTTGCTTTCCTGGTGATGTCTGCAAATCACCCATCAATCATACCCCGTAAGCTTCTTCACGTCTCGCATCGAAACGCTTGCGAGAATGCCCACCGCCCCAAAGCCTATCGAATTCAGCTCCTTCCAACCGAAAGCTTGTATCGCTGCTCCCAGGCTCCTCTTTCTGGGAAAAAATAGCTGTTCCTTGTGCTATTTCTGGGTGACTCCGTAGGCACCTCCCATGGATGCACTGTTATATTTTCTGCTAAAACACATTAACATCTCCAGAGAACTCGAGTTGTCAGCTAAAGCCCCAAACAGTTATGTGCATGCTGAATTTTAAGCACTAGAGTCAACAGCGTTAATCACGCGCTTAAAATGAAGCACTTTCGTAAGTCCACGGGATCAAGGTCTTAAACTGTAAGATCCTTGGAGCGGGGTCTTTCATTGTGTGTGTAGAGATTAGCATTCAAATAAAAAACATTACTAAGAACTGCCCAAACAGTCACCATAATACCCCGGTCTTTGAGGAAACGCAGTCAATGGGTATCAGAGCAGGGGCAGGAAGGACTGGTCGCCTGCTGGGGGCTTCTCCGCGCCGCCATCCCATTTGTCGCCGTTCCCGGGGCTCTCCTGGCCCCTCTGCCTGTTGTGTGGGCTCCTAGATGCTTGCTGTACGGTAGATGAATTAAGTTATCCTTTCCGGTAAGTGCGTTTCTCAGTCACATCGTTCGCCAAAGGAGCTGTGAAATCCTAGCAGCGTTTCCTCTTGTGCATAATGTCACATTTCCCAAGCTCTTCTCCCTCTTGCCTCCCTTCCATCAGTCTTGTGCGCAGAGCTGAGTATGCCCACGAGCGAAGGCACAGAATATGCATGATACGCTCCATCATGTAGGACCAAATCATTTGCTCCTTCTATAAATCTATAGCCAAATCACTTTGTTTCCACATAAGAATCTCACGCTGTGTAAAACTAAAGGAGGAAATAATCTCGTGTCTGCGGAGATGTTTATCTCCATCATTTGCAGCCCTACCAGCTCCTCGGCTTTAAATGAGGGGAGGGAAAAGCCATCCTCCCCTCCCGCAGCAAGGGTTTTGCAGAAGGAAATGCAAATGTGTTCCCCTCCCTTAGTTTGCCATGTTGCTGTAAACCAGCAAACTTAATAAATCCCGCACAATTGGGCACAAGTCTTGTTGCCTTAAAAGCGATGTTCTCTATAATTGTCTATGACACAACATGCTACATATTAGTTATTTTTCCCTTAGTAGATCATCAGAGCACAGTGAAGCATTGCAGCTGAGGTAATTGAATGTCTTCTTTAAAACAATATGCTGCAAAAAGTCTCCTGACAAGTTCCAGTGTCTTATTTTAAACAAATAACGGCACGGGTCTGGGGGAGGGGATCAGCTCCGGGGGAGAAGGGGCGTTTTAGGCTGTGGGCAGACGGGGACTGAGTTCTGATGCCGGGGAGCGCTCATATAGATGGGAAACGCTTTAACTCAAGCTGACGCCACAGAGGGGACTCGTTTTTAACTTTGCTGCTTCAACACGGCCTCAGTTTTCCTCCCGGCGGTGCTGACTCCTCCTTGTGCCCAGGTAGGAGCCGAAGGAGAGGGGCGCTGCGTTTGGAGCGACCCCTTCAAATGTCCCACGTGTGGGATCTTTCATAAAGGAACGCAAAAAAACCGCGGAAAGTGAGCCTTTAAATTACCACAAACCCAAAGCCTTCCCCGCGCCCCCGCCCCGCACGTGTTTATGCGTTTGCATGTTCGTACAAATGTAGTTCTTATGTTCTTGAAGGGCTATATTCACTCTGCAAGGTGTGACATTTTCTGGAAGCAATTTCAAAGGGCTTTGTGCAAGGTGTTAAATAAGCCCTTAAATAAAATTGAAACAGAGTGCTGAAGTGAAGTGAGCATTTAAAAATGTATGTGTACATTTAATTAGTCCAGGAACTGTGATAATATGAATCGCTAAGACACATTTATTAAAACTAATGCAAGACAAAATATATCTTAAAATTTTGATGCGATAAAAAACCTGTTAAAACATTAAAAAGTTTCCCTGTAGAGGTTTTCTTTTTTTCTTTTAAGCATGTCACAAATCCTGTGAAAGAATAATTTTTTTCACCCTCTTTTTCTTTTTTCTCTTCCCATTTACTTCAGTCCCTTGCACTCCTACTTCGTTACTGAGAAGAAAGGGAGAGGTAAAACCTTTGACAGTTTTCCCTGGTTTCAAAATTTGGGTCTGAGCTGGATATGGAAAATTTAAAAATGTCACAAAAAATGTAAATACGCTTAACATTTTTCTACCCACCGGGAAAGAGAATCCGAGCACGAGGACCCAAGCCCCATGGTGGGGTGTTGGAGCTGGCCGAGCTCCCTTCCAGGAGCAGCCAGATCCCCCCGGGCAGGATGCTTCGGGGGTGAACGCAGGGACCTTACCTTAACACACACCTTGGAGCTGCATAAGCTCCTTTGAGAACCCGATTTGCTTACCTCCACAATTATTTTTATTTACTGTTTGCTAATCCTGTTAACGGAATGGGGAAAGAAAAGACTAATTCGCTTTAACTCCAATGACTTGTTAATAATTGATGTATTGACAAGAACAGGTTGCCTGATGACCTTAAACAACCACCCAAATCCTGTGTCGAACTCTTTGACCTTTTAAGCCAGTTCAGATTCTTCGTGCAGAAGAAACCAGTGTCCACTTTGATTTAGTGCAGGAAAATCCCCCTTAACCTTCAGGTGTCGGCGAGGATGTGTTTAATTTACAGTAAAGCCAAGTCATGATCAGCAGGAGAATGAAAAAGTCCTCCTGTGGTGGAAAGTTATTACCACTCCCTCCACAGTGATGATCTCTCCAGCTCAACAAGCCAATATCTCTTTAATTATTGAAAAGAAGCCCTCAACAAGAGGATGTGGAGCTACTGGGCTATGGGAAAAGCAGCCACGGGATCTATTCTGCAAAACGCCATCATGGGGGCTGAGCAGGGTGGTCCGTGATCTTCGTTCTGCTCCAGGCTTCAGAGCAGCCTCTCCTCTGGCAAGCATGTCCTGGCCAGCAGCTGCTGCTCTGGGGTCAGTTCCTTTCGAGGGACAGAAGGATACGTAGTGCGTAATGCAGGGCATCCCACCGCTGCTCACCTGGTGCAAGTGCACGAACAGTTCAGGATCCATTTGCAGACCCCCAGGTTTCTGTCTCACTGGGACTCAGGAGCAGCACACTTGTCCCTTAAGCAGGGAATTCCTCAGGCACTTGCTCCTGCACACCTTGCCCTGACCTGCCCACATCTGCATGTGCCCTGGATCCACGGTGCTGGTGCACACTTTGTACAAGATGCACCTTGTCCCCAAGGTGCTTCCAGGTGGTAACAGAAATCCTGCGAGCCCATCTCCTTCTCACCCCCCTGCCTCTCCTTCCTGCAGCTACGGCAGGGGCGCAAAGCCGCCCGGCCCGGGGCACTGAGGTACCTCCCCACGCAGGTATCAACACCTCGTTATTTTAGGTACCAGCAAATCTATGGGTTTGTCCACGAAACCTGGTGCTTCTGCAAGGAGCGCCAGCCATGGATGGCACTGGGGCACAGCGCTCTGTGTCCGGCAGGAAACTGCTGCAAATAATCGAATGTCCTTCAAGTTGTCACTGGGATCAGAAGCTTAGTTCTTTGGGATGGATCCCAGCATGCTCAGGGGATGGAATCCAAGCAGGATGTGCACAAACCTCCCTGGTCAGTGCCTGGTCTCAGGGCGAGGGGGAGAGGCATCTCCCTAATTGCATAGCTGTCGCTAGGGGCACGATCGTCCTTTACACCGCGATGCTCGCCAAGCTCTACCAGAGCACCGGGACCGGTGTCCAGCTGGCGACCCTGCCGTGGCCACGACCCTTGCTGTTTTTTCTCGATTGGGAAAGGCAGGCTGTGTAAAGGCTGCTCAGCAATTATCAGTAGGTAAATCTCAGACTTCACCAGGCTGCTTAATTAAGCCCCCATGTGGCCTCTTGGAGATGCTTCACACAGCGCTGAAGATTGTTCCCACCGTCCTCACTCCCCTTGGAAGGGCAGGGAGCACCACAAGAGCCTTTGTTCAGGATTTTTGGACCCCGGTGTCTCAGCAGGAGCTGGAAGCTGCAGAAATGCCCCAATGCTGGGTACTGCCGTGCTG
>NW_009718102.1:77769-81563 GCF_000703405.1 Apaloderma vittatum
GGCTGGGGCGGTGAGGTGCAGAGCAGCTGGGTCCGCCAGGAGGGATGTGGATTTGTTCCGATGGGAACGGGTTGCTCAGAAAGAGCATCATTGCTCCTTTTGCCTGCCCCCACCTCGGGTTAATGAAGAGAAGCGGGGGTTCTCTGCTGCTCTGCTGCTCTGCCAGCCCTTTTGTCCAGAGCCCTTGCTGGAAATGAGAGAGTCGGGTCTGGGGGAGCCGTGAGGCGCAGAGCTGGGGCCTCACGTGGGAGACCCGGGGAGGGGGAACACAGAGCGGGAGAAGCCCGAGGGTGGTTACTGCCTTGCACCTCCCCTGTGCAGCTCCTGCCTCTGCCCCAGCCGGGCTTCTCTGAGCCCCCCACGACTACGACATGGCCTGTGGGACCCCCCCCATGCCACCCCCTGCCCTGGCCATGGAGCAGAGGCAGCCAGGGGGGGGGGCTGGGGGGGCTGCTTTGTAGAACTGAAGAAACTCCTCCACCACAGAGCCTGCTAGCTCATTTACATACTCCTGGTTTAATTCTCCTAGGGTATGCAAATATATGCAAACAGCAATCCAGAGAGAGTCAGAAATAGCACAGAACATTAAAATCACCCTACTTGAATATTGTTTTATGCAAACGATGTACGCACGCAGTGTGTAGCTGATTTAAATAGAAGCAATGTCAGCATGGCAGTTATTTACCCTTCCAATGATCTTAGCAATTTTTTTTATTAAACTTATATAAAATATATTGAACAGGCACCAAGAACATAGCAAGTACTTTAATGTTAGCCTTAACTAACACTAAGAAAAGGGCAAACTTTTCCAGCTGTCTATGCACAAAGGGCAGTTAAGTGTTATTTTTCATCATTTGCCATTTGCATGAACGATACGCAATTCGTAAACCCGACCGCTGCTGGTATTGATTATCCGAACGCCATTCCTGGCACCTCGCAGGGACAGCAGACCCTGGCTCGGCGCAGCCTTGCACGGCTTTGATGCCCTTGTGGTGTGAGCCCACGGGTGTCCTCATGGGTGGGTGACCCCTTGGTGAGGAGGGACAGCCCAGGGACATCCCTGGCCCATGCTGCCATGTAGGATCCTTCCCCAGCAGCTTGTGCTTGTGGCAGTCGAGGATGGGGAGGGCTGTTACAGACTTGCTGCGGGAGGAGCAAAGCGAAACCACCCGCCCCAGGGACTGGGGAGGGCAGCCTGTGGGATTACAGCATCCCCCAAAAATGTGCTGGCCAGTGGGGATGTTGTGCAGGGTGGGAGTGGCGCCAGAGGGTGTGGGGCTGGACCCCCCACACCAGAACCATCTGGGGTTTCTGGGGCCCGGGTTTGCACCCAGGGGTTAACACTGCTCGGATGTTTACACTTTCGAGGTGAGCTCCTTTTTGACTCTCGTATTGCATAGCCTTGGGTTTATATAACTCATCTACAGCCATGGTCTCCACACCCACCTGTCCATCCCGGGAAAGCATGCCGAGACCTTCTCTCCACCTGCACCAGAAAATGAGGTCTAGAGCCCCATTCGATGTATGGGGAGTACTGCAAAGGCTCTGGGCACACTGGGCATGTGTTTTGTCCCTTGCCAGGGCATGGGAACAGACACATTGCACATCCATTGTGTCCCTTGCCAGGGCACAGGACCCTGGGGCGCGGACCCTAGGGTGCCCCCAAGGCTGTGACACAGGGCACATCCCCAGACCCTCATAGGAAATGCAGCTCCTGCTCATGAAGAGAGCATTTGTCCCCAGAGCAGGTCCCTGCGAGGCCATCCCAGCCTCGGTGGGGAGCGGCGGGGAAGGAGGGAGCCCAGGGAGAGCAGTGGCCACAGATGCAGGGCCAGACGCCCCCCCCAGTGCCCTCCTGTGCACAGAACAGCCCTGACACCTGGGCAAACGAGACCTTCCCAGCCGTGTGCTCAGCACCAGAGCAGAGGGTAAGTGAAGTAAGAAGAGAAAGAGGAAGGGGAGTGAAGGAGAGGGAGGGAGAGCGGGAGTGGGGCGCGCTGCGCAGATGGCTCTATACATCATGCGACAGACACGATTTGTACTCCATCATGTGCGTGTCACAGAGCTTATCTTCCCCGGCCCCGCCGAGGTGCAAGCCGAGCGGGGAGACGGAGCGGACTTTCCTCCTAATTAAACATCAAGGGCATGACGGATGAGCCCCGCGCCGAGCCTGAGTTGGGTGCTGGGGTAGGTGCTTGGGCTGTGGTGCCACCCACCCCACGGGAGTGACCAGCTCCCCGTGCCACCTCAGCAGGACACCTCGAGGGGCACCCCTGAGCCAGGGAGGGTGTTGGGCAGGGTCCTGCTGGACCCTCTCTCCGGCATCCCTGGAGAGCGAGGAAAGAGCCCGGGCGTGGGAGGGGCTGGGGGATGTCACTTGTGGTCCTTGTCCCTTTCACCTGCAGACATCCCAAGGAAGCTTCTGCAGACAGAGACATCCCACCAAGAGCAGACAAGGTGGGTCTGACACAGCCCCCTGCCCAGTCAGACGCCCCCACGGGAGATGCCCACCCTGTTCCGGGTGCAGCAGCCACAGGCTCTTCCCACGCTGACGAGTTGTGGGGTTCACTAAGTTAAATTCTAGGGCTTTTCCTGGGCATTTTTGCAGTACAATAAAGGGTCCCATAGTCCTTTTCTCCAGAAATATTTCTGCCAGGTGCCTCCATACGTGAAACTGCACAGCTGAAGACAAGAGTGGGTATAAAACACATTTTGTTTGCTTCAGTTTATTTTAAATATTATCATGGCAGTGCCAGCCTATTTGAATGATTATGGCTGCAGAGGAAATTACCGCACAGTGTATTTTTTCAATCAAGCTCACAGTTGCATTTCAGCACTATTCCTGTTAAAGACATGTTAGAGGTTTCATTTTTTGCCTCTAAAGCCCCATCCCCATAGAGGCAGTTAAATGCGTAATTATTAAATACATTTAGAACAAAATAGACTCCGAAAGCACGGAGTGAAATATCGTGCATCTGTGCCCGTCTGAAGGGGAGCATGTTGCAGCAGGCAGCGCGGAGCTGGAAGTCACATTGCATTACCAGCACGTGTCAAGTGGATCCAGCAGCCCCGGGCAGACCCGAGGACGCGCCGCACACCCACGCACACGCCTGCACAGCAATGCCCGCGCTGGTGGTGCCTGGGCGCTGCGCTCCGCTCACTCAGCCCGGTTTGCCGCACTGGGAGAAGTCGTGTCCAGCACCAGATTTCACCTTAGGGGATGTGGAGGCTGAAGAGCCCCCAGGAGAAATCTCAGCAGAGCAGAGCTCTCCTCTCTGCGGTGAATGTCGCTGCCTGTAGACAAGTTTCCTGTCCGTTGCATCTGCCAGCGGGGGGAATTACTGCCGGCTGTGTTAGACAAGCACTGGTGTGATTGCACAGCACCTACCTTACAGCTTACACACCGCATTTTTATCCAGCCCCTTGGTATTTGGAGGCTTTTTCACTGGAACTGGGTGGCTGCGTGCGTGCTGGAAAGAATATTTAAACACCAGCAGCACCCACTGCTCGGCTTTGCTTGTGGGGTGTGTTAGACCAGCCCTATTCCTCACCAGATTTTAGCCTTAGCTTCCCCAGGACGCTGGGCTGTCTTTATTCCAGTTAGCTGCACCGTCACTAAGAAAAGTTGCATTATCGAGCAAAACCCAAAGAGCCTGAATCTTGCGGTGTGCTGCCGGGCTCTGCGGGGCCTGCGCTGTAGGAGTCTGCGTGTTTCCTCATGGTGAAAGTCACTCTTGATGCTGAACAGAAGAGGTGAAAGGATTGACACTTGTTTTCAAAACCAGCCTGAGCTG
>NW_009718102.1:81870-82226 GCF_000703405.1 Apaloderma vittatum
CGGCCTCGGGGAGCCCACCTGCACCGCGGATCCATGCCCCTACAAGTGTAAATAAACTGCTCAGGTCTGGGGACGATCCCTGGTGTTGCGGAAGAATAGTAGTGTCTCCGAGATACTAACAACAACAATTACTGCTGTAGATGTTAGTGTTCTTACCCCTCGAAGCCTTTGGAGCGGTTTTCAGTTGGGACCCGGTGTTTATTCAGGGAGATCCTTGCTGCCGCGACCTTCCTGAACTGCCACATTCCTTTTAATTATGATTGGCAGCTCATGGAAATCTGGGCCCTTGATTGGCAGCCGAAGTAACTTTCTTCCTTCCCACAATTCTTCAGGTTCCTTCCCATCAATAGACATAA
>NW_009718103.1:0-9144 GCF_000703405.1 Apaloderma vittatum
CACAGGAAATAACGACAGCACTCGCCGGCAAGATGCTATTTCTGTTTGGCTTTTTTGGCTTTCAGGCTCAGGAACTGTGGGATGCTATGGAAATCTGCAGAAGTGCTAATCGGACAGCAAATTTCAAAGTGGGGAAAGAAGGGCTGGCAGGCAGGGACTAGAGATAAAATGGCAAACTTGGAAACCTCAAGCATTGTTCAGAAAGCTCATCTGGAAATGAATCAAAACTGTCTTTGGACTTGCTAGTTGGGAGAAAGGAAGTTTAACTAGAAGAGATCAGTGCTGATTCAGGACAAAAAAATACTTAAAAAAACACAGTCTGGGGCCTTTTTTCCTCCTATTGTGAATGTATTTTAATGAGACTTCATTTTCATTTTTGACTGAACTGTTACGGGCTCTTAAAGCTACCCAGGGCACTGAAATAACTTTGCAGTAATCGAAAGCACAATTCAGGCTGGCATTACTTGAACCGTTTCACGCACGATGAGTGTGGGAGGGCTCGTTTTTTATATGCTTGGGAAAAAAAAAAACAGGGTTTAGAGCACAGCCTGGATTCACATGTTGCTGCCCTATTAACAAGGCTGACAAGTTGTTAGAGATGTCCCCCCAGGATTACGTTACAGCCATTTCCAAAACGTCTTGGTGAGGCTGGGCTGGGAAAAGCACAGAAAACAACTGCTTATCACAACAGCATGCTAATTGTGGGATGATTATCTACCTGCCTTCTTAGAAGAACCAAATCTCAGCTCCATCCTACATGCAAAACCTTGGGAAGCTTGGACTCAGACCTAAAAGCTGAATTCCAGGACCTTAATTTTCCTTTAAGTCCTGGTCCCCTGATCCTGTTAAGAGCAGGCACAACAGCACCACGGTATCTCACAGGGATGGCTTTTTTTGCCAGCATTCTCCACAAAGCTGTAGCAGCAAGTAGAAATATGGACCATTTCATCTATGGTTCTCACTCAGACCTGCAGAAACAGAGGTCTGCATCAGTTGTGAAAATGCTGCAAGTTTCCTCTGAAGCCAGTCCCAAGCAGCACGCCTCCTGCTAGCTCTTCACGTCTCCTGCACACCCCGAGCCAAACCTCCCCCTGACAGAGCAGGGACTCTGCTGCCTTCAGGTGCCCTCCACATGTTCAGACCACTGGTGACTGTGGCCTGCAACTCCCTCCCAGCTGAAGACAGCTCCTGCAAAACATTTTCCCCCAGAACACAAATGGACGGACTGTTAGGCAGAGCATTAACACAAAACAAATGTTTCGAGCATGTAGCGCTGACTTACAAGGGAAAATACAAGCACTTGGAATTTTTCCACTGCACAACGGCAGGGACCTTTGCAGCAGCTGTTTCGAATAGACATTGTGATTAATAGGGATAATTCAGGAATGAAAACCAGACCCATCGTCACACGTCTGACAGACCAGTGCTACAGGCAGGCGGGCGAACTTGTTTTTTAACCAAGAAATGCCTCTCCGAAGGCCACGAGAGTTTGATCCAGAGGAAGGCAAGACACACGGGAGGCGGCTGACTATGGCTGGTATTTAAATCACAGTCCTGAGCTGAAACCAGCTGCATGTGAGGAGCTGCTGCCCGCCCGCCCGACTGCAGCAGTCCGGACTGAGACCCCTGTCCCCCTGCACAGCTGAGCTCGTGTCCGCCTGGCACAGCCCAAGGGCCCCTCTGGACGTTCCTGACCCACACCTCAGCAGGCAGCACGGTTTCTCCTCTGATCAGGTCTCCCATCCTCACTGTGGAGCACACGTGATGAGAAAGTCTCTCGGGAACCAGTGCTCTGTTGCGCTCTCGTATGGAAACCGTTTGCCTTTCAGAAATGGGAAACAGGCTGTTGTAGGAAGCACCAGGATGGTCTTCGCCGCCACGGCTGCAGGCTGAGCACGGAGGGGCTGCAAACCCAGAACCCCCTGCCAGCGCGTGGAAAGGCTGATGGCCGGTCACCAGCCCAGCCCGTGGTGACAGCCCCAGGGACAGACCGCACGCCAGCACTCCGGACCTCCTCGCCATTAATTAGCTATGTAGTGTGCCCAAGTCTTCAGGCCTGCGTGATAAGACTTGACTGACTTTCCTCTTCTCTTTTTTTTTTTTTTTCCCCTAAGAAAGCCTTCTTGCACAACGTCCATTTTTAGCACAAGCTGCAGTTGGATCAGATGCCTCACATGTGGTCTCCACTTTCCAAAAGGAGAGATCAGCACTTTTTTTTTTTCTCCAATGGTTTAACTACAGGCACAAAAACTGAAGATTAAAAAAAATTCACTAATTCACTGTCTTCTGCTCTCACAGGCTGCATAGTCGTGCTGCATCTGCACAGCCATCCTCATCCGCTCCTCTAACTTTTCTTTCATTATACTGACTAATTATGTGAGCTAAAATGAAAGATTATGAACTACAAAACCACAGGCTTTAGGACAAAAAGTGATCATCAGCTGGGATCAGAAGACATTATGATACGTAGGAGGACAATACGGTATTGCCTCTGTGCCTATAGCAAACACTTTGGGAAAAGAGATTTTTCAAAGGCTTTTTCAAGGCTCTCCCCTGTGGGTATAATGGGGTGTCCTCCAATTAACTGCCATGGAATCAATTAAGTTATTGCTCAATTCTTCTGGGAAATTCCAACTAGAACTGGCAAACGTTGGAGATAAAGCACTGAGCAGATGGACTGCTGATGTGCTCCGAGATGCCAAATATACTCCTTCTCGTTACCGTCAGAAGGCAGTTAGGCTTCTGGGACAGCCATCCCACCTCTCCTGCTAAGGTCTGCCCAGCCAGCGTGACAACACGAGGACACTCCCCGTGCAAGAAGCCCCACACCAAGAGCCTTCGCCGCGGAGTAGCCCTGTCCCGGTGCCACCATCCCTCCCATGAGCTGGGGCTCTCGCGCTCAGGCAGCGCTGAGCTGGCTGGCGACCATCAGCACGGCTGGTCAGAGAACACAACAAATAACTGGAACCACTTCCAAAACCTCAAGCCATTCTGGTTAGTTTTCAGCTCCCCTAGGGCTCTCTTCTCAAGCGCGGTGAAAACGCCAGTTTGTGCTCTGGCCTTAGGAAAGGCGAGCCACAAAGTCTGGGCTCACCACATCCCTGGGCAGAAGCGAAGAAGCAACTGAAGGCTGAACCTTTCAATACCATCGAATCTGTCAACTATGCGCCACTGCCCCAGTGGCAGTGCTGGCAGGGACTCCGGTCCTTAGTGGCAGTGCTGGCAGGTACTCAGGTCCTTGCCCGCCCCACACGCCCCTCCCTACCGCTGCATGTGGTGCAGGACTTGCACCCACAACACGAGTAACTCTTACTCTGAGATAGCTGTACATGCAGATGGACATCCAGTTGGTAAGCATCTTCTCCACCACAGATTCTGTTCTCCTCAGCATCAGCTTGGGGTTTTTGGAAGCCGAAGCGTCTATCAGATCCACCAAGAGGTCCTTCATGATGCTGGTGTAATACTCCAGTTTCCCATGTAGTGCAATAGTAAGCAGGGAGGCCAGGTTACATCTGAAACACAGGATTGTGTATGATTCAGGCACTAATCCATCAAGACTAAACTTTCAACTATAATTAAAAAAAAAAACAAAACACAAAGGCAGTACTTCAGATAATTTTCACGAGCTTTTTCAATGGTTCCAAACCCTCTTTCAGTGCCGCAGGACCTTCGGCCAGGTCGCACCCTCTTATTAGTAAACCAAGTGTTCAGGGGTACAAACACTCATGAGCAAGTCATTCGTTGTACCTTTTTTGTGCTTTTCAGGATAACAGAGGTTATGGCCATCTGCTTCTAATAGAAATGTGGGAGTCAAGTGTAACAACCTTAAACTGAAATGCACAGCTCCAGACATGGGCTGGATTGCTTATGGGTTAGGAATCAGCCTCTTCCAGCTGCCCAGGTCTTTGGTTCTGAAGCTCGTACCTGTCTCTAACAGCAAAGTCCTTCTGTTGCTCAAGAGCATGGACAAACACGATGAGGAAGTGCTTGTTATTGAGTAAGGTGGAGAATAGCGAGATTCCTTCTTCCATATTGGGTCTGCAGCTTTCAGGGATCTAAAGAAAAATTTAGAAAGCGGAGTGAGAAAAACCCTGCTTGATGTTTTCTTCCAGCTTTTATCCTTCCTGACTGCAAAGATGTCCCAGCTGAAGGTGGAGGTACTGAGCTGAAGATCCCTTTCTCCCTCTGTTTGACAGGGGAAGGAATTTTACACCTTTAAGGTAGTTGGACACTGGAACAGGGCTCCAGGAGGCTGAGAGAATTCTGTCCTTGAAGATATCTGACACAGCTAGACAAGGTCCTCAGCAACCTCACCTAGTTGGAGCTGCTTTAAGCAGATATTCCCTCCAACCTATGCGACTCTCTGATTCTTCAATTCCTATTTCTTGTCCACACGATGCCCACCTCTGGGACAACAACAGCTTTTATTGCTCGGGAGGAATCTCCTTTATGACGAACTGCGTATGGGCCTGAAGTGACAGACAACACAATGCACCCAGCGAGAGAAGCCCACCGTGGAGGACCTCAGGACATTGATCTTCCGTGCACGAGCAGCTCCACAGATTTGCCTTCTCCAACCCGGCACAGCTGATCCGATGCTGGTGCATGCTAATTGTTTTGAGTGATCAAGCATCCCCCACGCACCACAAGAAAACGCACAGCATTGTCAACACATGTGAGCATGGTTAGCAATCACTCAAAAGCACTTGTTTTGCTAGCGGGTTACTCACTTTCCATTCCCCCACCAGGAGCGGATGAGTTTCCTGGACCTGGGAGCCCACCTGGGCGCTGAGCTGCTGGGACGGCAGGATGTAGCACTCCTCGTAGAGTGAGGAACACTGCAACCAAGCACAGCGTTAGGGGAGGGGGCCAAAGACTTCCTTGCTTGCCCCACACCGCAAGCGAACGAGACCGAGAGACATGTCATCGGCACTGAAGACCACCCATCATGAAGAAATGCGTTGGTATGGTTTACAGAGCCCTTAAACACTTTGCAAGAGCCTCTTGAATGAGCAAACACCACAAGAATGGGGGGAGGCAGATGTCTGTGCAGACACAAGGCTGTTAGGGTAGGGAGACTGCAAATAGACTAATTTGACAGCTAGAAAAATCCCAGAAGAGAAAGCATTATAGACGACTAAGTCAAAATAGAGGAGTACTGGGTGTTTTTACACATGCAGCTCATGAAACAGATGGGAAAAATGTTTAAATCTCCAACATTCATATAGCAGCCTGCACCTTAAAAGACTCTAGCATGCAGATATATAGAGATTGGGTAACTTAAAAAACCTGAGTAATAACTACTAATGAAACACTCCGCAGTCATAAATCATCATCTCACCCCTCAGCACCGAAACACAACTGCCTCAGGGGTGAAATACAGTCGCTGTTAAGGGCACGCGGCCACACAGCCGAGCAGCGGGGAAGGGAATTACGGCACCAGTGCGTCTGGCGTGGCCCGGGAGGAAGACTCCGGGTAGACAGACTGGACTGGGCACCCAAGGGGTGTCTTACTGGGAGCACCGTGTGCCTGGCCTTTGACCAAGGAGAGAAAGGGGAGACGGAGACACCTAAGAAGCTCCTGAGGGCTGGCAGAGCAGCTAGAACACTCGGAGGCTTGCCGCGTAGGACAAAAACACCCCTCTCCCCCAAGGCAGATACACCTTCAGCCGCCCTGCAGCCTTCACCAAACAGAGTGGGGTGACATTGGAGGCCCTGGGGAGAAGGGAGAGTCCCGAGCACTTTCTGGTCACGTGAGAGAGCATCCTTTCAGAAGAGTTGTCCATCGGCATCAGACAGACAAGCCAGAGCGACTGCTGGGACCGTGCTGCCACCGGGCGCCCATTGTGTACGAGCAAGCCCAACCGAACTTCACAGCCCAGGAGCTGTGGCTCCACTTTTGATGATAATTGAAGCTGAAATACATGACAACTAAATCCGTAACAGTAGAATGATTTTGTTACACTGCAGTAACCCTTCAGCGGAGGGAAGGCAGAGCCCTGATCCGACCTGGGAGAGATTAGGTGCCCGTGAAATGTGGTATTGCCTTACTTTGGGGAAGAACGTCCGGGTGACAAAGTGCTTGTACTCCAGGAACGGGATCCCCTGGCTGCGGTTTAACTCCTTGGTCAGGTCTGTCATGTCTGTCTGCAGTTCTGCAAAACCTTACACAAAGAGACCCGCAGATGGTGAGAGCCTGGATCCTCCACCAGCTGAGCCAGCCAGCAGGCTGGCACTGAAAATCGCAGCACGTCTCATCTCTACCTCCTTGAGCCCGTCCCTCTGGGTTTTCTCGAGGAGCAAGGTGTAGCCGTCAGCACTACCCATCACGTCCCCACGCTGACAGAGCTCCAGAAAAGCAGCCCCAGACAGGTCTTGCAGGAGCACGACCCCAGCCTGCGCCGCAGGGACAGCCCGTCCAGACGCTTGGACTGCCTCCCCCATAGCTCCAGCAGGAGCACGCTGCTGGTTGTGTTGCGCCCAATCATAAAACACACTAAAGACAAGCGTGGACTTCAAGCAACCCTCTGACATGGCCAAAGGCCACTAGCCCTCAGCAGCGTTACGAGACAGGGAAACGAGTGGCACTGAAGGCCAGTGGTTCGCCCACATCAGGCAGCAAGACGGCGGCAGAGCCCCACGCCCAGTCACTGAGCCTCGGCCACAAACCCTGCCGAAGCTCCAAGGCGATGACAGAAATTCTCCTATAAATAATTACATAAGCTTCCACAGAGTAGAAGGCAAACAGCCTCAACCCTGCTGTCCTGGCTGCCCCCTCCTAGTCCTGGCTCCTCAGTGCCCAGCACGGTGACTTACCTTTGCGGATTTCCTCCCGAATCTGTGACTCCATCTCCTCCATCTGGAGCAGGGTTTTCTGCCAGTAGCGCTCCGCTCTGCGGCTCTTTGTGCAAAACACAAAGAGAGCTGGAAAAGAGGAAGGGAACAAGCCTTTTGGACTAGAGCTTAGGAGCAGCTGCAGCTGGGATCAGAGTAGTCCTCTGCTGACATGGGTGCAGAGAGCTAAACTCGGTATTGGTTTAACACCTACAACAAGACTGGTATCTGATCAGCCAGTTGGCGATTATCTGTAAATAAGTAAAACCAGCTGGAATTTAATTATCATGCTGTAACTGTCATCCTCAATTTACGTCTGGGCTGCCTATATTTAGCTTAACTGTACATTAATGCATTCCAGCTGATTGATGAATACAGATTTTAAGATGTCTACCACCTGTATCACAGCGTTCATGTCTGACAGTCTTCCCATGCCTCCAGAAATATGTTTCTAATGATGGGTGGTGCATTTAATAAATGTGTACATTATAATCTTCACTAAAAACAAATTAAATCCCTATTAGAAACACTTTGTTTGCTGTGAACTGACAGGTTTCTTGCTGCACAGTCATTCTGGGCGTGCGATGAGAAGACACTCTGGCCAGAGGACACAGGTGGGCAGCACAACTTCCACGGGGCTTAGCAAACTGCTGTGCCCGCTCCAGACCTGCAGCCAAGGATGCTCGCTCTGTTCCTCATGCTCTGTGCCAGGCTCCTGTCACTGGCTGTTGCTGATGACAGGACCCGGGGCTGGGTGGACCTTTGGGGCGGTCTGGGACAGTCGTGCCTCTGAGAGAGCCCTGTTCATCAGTACGAGTCCAAGACTAGTTTCTCACACCCTTCTCTATTTCGTAGCTACCAAGTGTTTGGGGGAAAAGGCTAAGTTTATAAATATCGCAGGCTCAGTAACGGAACTGAACTATGGATTCAGCCAGCAAATGCTCCATGCTGCAGGAAACTTTGATGCTGAGTACTGGCTTGGTCCTACACACAGAAAAGCAGCTGCTCGCTGCACCCAGACCGACTTCATACACTGCACAACTGCAGCAGTCAGAGGTTTCCTAACGTGCGAGTGAGTCATCTTCACCCCTCCACATGCAACGAGGAAAATCCTCAGCACAGCCCAGAAGCTCATCACCCTGTTCCCTTACCTACAACAGAGAGGACCAGCAAGATGCTGCAGATGACAATGGAGACGATGATTGCGGTCTCTCCTCCCCCAAGGTGCAGTGTCGCAATTGTGTAGTTGAACTTTCCAACTTGGATCTGGAGCGGGAGAAGGCTGGAGTGAGGCAGGAGCCAAGCAGCGGCTTGCCAAGCAGCTCCCAAGTCAACCAAGGAGGTGCCGTGGGTCAGCGCTCGGGTGACATTCACCCAAGGACTCAGTGACCGCACCGGCTCAGCCCGTGAGGCAGCCGGGGAGGCTGGGCTGTGCCTTTCACTGCCGGACCCCAAAAGAGCCCAATTCCCCTCCTGCTCAGGGTAGCCCCGAGGCTGGCTGAGCCCACTGTGGTCCCGCAGCGGTGCTATCCTGGGGCTGCCATAGGCAGGGGGGAACAGCTGCAGGCTCCAGCCCACGTCACAGCCCCACCATATCCATCCCAGAGCATGAGACAACCCCTTCTTCGAGAGCTCACCATATCACACGGTACTGCCTGTGCTAATTTTGCTAGAAATTCACTTCCACTAATCACTAATGACTTTGTTCTCCCTCTGAACAGCCTTTGAATCCCAGCAGCACTCTCCTTTCTCCTCCAAAAGCAGAACTGCTGCCACTCAGGAGAAGAGGGTAAAGAAACTTTAAAGTCTTTGAAATACAGATAAAGTAAAGGAATAAAAATAAATAACAATGAGACCAGAGACAAGTAACAATCTTGCAGCCGACACAGAGGACTGGGTGTCAGGAGGTGCTGGCTCTGCTCCCAACCCATGCTTCTTGTGACACCAAGCCCAGACCCCCTGAGCTCAGTCCTTCGGTCTCCTGATCCCCAGGAGGGAAGAGGCCAGCACACATCACAGGCAGGCCGACGCGTTTATAAACAGCTCTCTAGGCCCCTGGGATGAAAGGGTTCAACAGCATCATCTGATAAGGAAAACTCATGACCGTGCTAGACTTTCATTTCTGGAAATGTGAGTTTCACTTCTCTCAAGGAATGAGAAGCAAGAGAAACTTGAGTAAAAATACTGAAATGAGGCAGGGAAGAGATGCAATAACTTTGTGGGGTACATCGCAGAGCGCCTCCGGGAAAGATACACACTGTGGTGAAACTCCAGTCAGCTCTCAGCTGCTCAGTGGAGCCACAGGCAGGG
>NW_009718103.1:9175-15675 GCF_000703405.1 Apaloderma vittatum
GCCATGCCCTTGCGCTGGGGAGCACTGGAGGGCATTGATGCTGCCAGCTGAGGGCATCTGGACAAGCCTGGAGATCTGCTCCTTCCATGGGAAGTGAGGAGGGTCTGCCCTGCCACCAACAACGCCGGCTGCTGACACCCAGGGCCAGGAAACCTCCAGCACCTCCAGCCATCAATGCTGGACCACCTGGCCAGGCTGCTCTGGCTCCAAGCCCCGATGCGCCCTCCTGTCAGCCCTGAGACCGACTGGTGCTGGAGGTCTCTGGGCTGGTGCCTCTGGGCAGCACCCAACACTGAGAGCTTTGGTCTTCTCCCTGATGTGTGCTGGCTGGCAGGCGAGATGCTGGGGGGAGATGAGAAGCCACAAGAACCAGGCATCTGCAGAGGTTCATCTGCCAGTCTGCACAGCACCCTGCTTAGCCTCAAGATTTCTACCTCTTTCATCCGAAATGCTGTAATGAGGCAAGTTCTCGATACATTTTGAGTCTTTTCACACCCCCCAACTCAACCTTTTGCATTTGCCAGAGGAGAAATCCCATGCTTGCTGTTTAATTCGGTGTTTAAACAGTTTGGTCACGAACAAAAATGGGTTTGAAGGCCTCGACAAGCTCCTCTTGTTTATCTGGACAGGTCTACTTAAAGAAGTTAGATTCTGAGAAACTAATTAGGCTGCAGGTTAAACGGCAACATTTCCTGTCAACAGCACATCGAGGGGTGCAGAAGGGGCCAGGACCGGAGGACTCCCCACTGCTGGGAGAAGCTGTTGGGGCTGAGCAGGACTCACAGAGCAAGAGACCACCTTAGGGTAACCAGGAATCCCCTGGGACTAAATCAAGCTCCAGGGCACTCCTACAAGAGTGACCTCCCAAAACACCAGGAGCCCTATCACCTTCATCACCAGCTCCTCTCTACAGAGCTCGGGCTGCCCTGTTGCAACCTGCTAACACGGACCTGGCCCCGGGACACCCTCGGAGCACAGGCATACCCAAGGTCACTGCAGCCGTGAGCTCTACCAGCCCAACAACAAACTGGGCAGTCACAACCACAGGCATCTCAGCTCACCAGAACAGACCCTGCATCAGGGCACGAGGAGGCTCCTGCAGCCCCCAGAGCTGGCCTTGATGCAAACCAGGCAGGCAGAGCCACGCAAGCCTGGCCCCGTCTTATCAAAGCTGTTATGGGTATGTTACGAAGGCAGCTGCTGCCTATGAAAGTGCCAGCAGGAGATAACTCAAACCATGCACAACGGTTCAGTAAGTACACACAGACATGAATACAAGTTGATTATTGAGCTGCACTCTCACTGCTGGTACCCTCAGAATAGCTACATGTACTTTAGGACGGGGTATCATTCTCTGCTTCCTAGGGACCTACTAGGGCATTGCCCTGAATGGGTTATGTCGAACCAAGATGAGTAAATTAATTAATTCATTTTCTTCCCCACAGGGATTTCCCTGTTTCTCAATTCTCACTAAAAAAAAAAAATTACCCTATTTAAAATTTCCATTAAAATGACTTGGGAAATTCTGCTACTTCTGCATTTCCATGTTTCCAGTTCGCAACAGAATTTCATACACCACAGCCTGTAACCAGTAAACTGGGCAACCCTGCCAGTGAACTGGTGGTGCATCTTCGTGCCTCTCTTCTGGGCAGTGCGAGTCCACGGCCTCAACTGCCTTTGCAGCCTTCCTCCTCCTCCTCCCACGGAGGGCTCCCGCCCATTCCCTGTTAACACACAGACTGGGAGGGGGCTCAGACCATGCAGATGGATGTATTTTCTCTCCAGATACGAAGAGCCACAGTCACATCCCTGCGAGGCAATAGGCTGCATGTGCCAGGAGGGCAAGCAGAGACGTTAAGCCAAGCCCTCTACAGAAAAAAAGACAGTAACAAAATGCTGTGAATTCTGCAGACACAAAGATGAACAACAGCCCTGAACACCGAACTCCTGGCAGTGACAAAAGGGAAGCCCCTGGGAAGCCACATGGGCTTTCCAGCCCTGTGCGCTCCTCTCGCCCTCCTCGGTCACAGGCAGGATGTGTCACAGGACCCATCTCCAGCAGCTCACTGCAGCCCAGCAAGGGCCGTATTCTCACATCCACTTGTAGCTGTTCTGCTGGCAGGAGGAGGCCATCTGACTGAAAGCTGCATGGAAATCCCCAAACGTATCTCATGAGGGGCAGAAAGATAATTCCTGCAAGTGACAAAAGTTCACATGCCCGGGATTTCACAGCACCCTGCAAGAACTGACACGCTCTTTCTCCCTTGCTCACAGAGCAGCTGACTCGGCCGGCAGCTGCTGGTGCCCCACAGTTGAACATTGCCAGGGAAGAGGCATCCACCACCTCTCCAGGCAACCCATTCTAGTGTCTCACCACCCTCCTAGTAGGGGGCTTCTGCCTAACGTCTGTAATCTAAATCTACCCTGCTCCTCCCACCCTCCCGTCCACACCATTTCCTGCAAGGCTCTGGCAGGTCTCGCCCAGGCACACAGCCGACTCCTTCGCATGCGGGGTTTGGGACAGGGACCCCACACTCAGCGCGTGGAGGCTCCTGGAGCTCACCGTCACCGGTAACTGCCTTTCCGAGGTGCTCAGCGACTCGTTGACAGAGCAGTGGATGACTTTGTCCGAAACAATCTGAATCTCACAGGAGATAAGGCCAATCTTCACTTGGTACTCGTTGCTTTCCAGACCCAGGCTGTCAGGCTCTTTCTGAGGACAAAAATAGAATCGGGATGTCAGTCGTTAGACTAGCAGCCGAATCGCAGCGGATTTCCCTGCTTTACTTTCTGTGTTCCTTGCCGTTTTTCAGACCTGGGAGGACTCTCGCTCACCAAGGACGTTCTTCCAGTGCTCCACAGGAAACCTAGAACCAGGCCATTCCCCATTTTCCTGTTTCCCATTCCCCACTCAGCAAGGGGCACAGGACGAGGAAGCCCCTTGTGGAACCTGGAAAAATCTGCTTTTGATCTGGCCCGGCTGCACACCGCAGATAAGGATCTAAGCGCCCACCTGGGATAGGGGAAGGATGTGCAACAGAGGAGACGGCCAGTGGACGCGTCCGCAGAGCCTGAGAAAGGGGGAGTGTGTTTCTGAAGCACGTTGCAACCACTGAGGATATCCTGCAGTGAACAATGGCCTTTGAATTGCTATTGCACATTGTCTAAGCCTCTCAATAGCTGCACCCTGACTTCCTTGTTAACTGAGCTGAACTCAGTAGCCAAAAGAGAAGAATACATGACCTGTTTCTGCAGGAATAAATATCTATCGTTAGGACCTTCTGGAGCACCTGCCCCATCTCAGGCCACAGTATTATCATTCTTTTTTGTAAGTCCAGTATTTTATTTAGCTTCTTGCTATTACATCCTTCAAAGGCAGCTCTCTGTCGTCATGCCTCAAAGGGCATCCTTGGGGCAGGCTGCATCTCCTGGTGAAGAAAGACGCAGGCGTAGCAGGCTGAGCAAGAGCTCCTGTCTCTCCTGTCCTCACCCACGCCCTTCTCTGTCCCGCACTTGTGGGCAGTTACTGTGCTGCTACTTAGCACCGAACACCCCGAAAGAAGCAAGTAAACGCCACTGCCTTACGTGTATAACCAGAGTTAAGGGCTCGCCAGGATGGTGCTTGATCCACTTCTCCTTTTTGGCTGTGAAGAACTGGGGGTCAGCATAGTACTCCAGGCTGAACTTGCTGATGTGCAAGGCCTCCTCGGGGTACATCTCCTCATCCAGAGCCGGACGGTCGTCCGCATAGAGGCGACCGTTGAGGTAGAAATCAACGGGTGCAGGCTTGCTCCCCACGGTGGTGTTGGAGGCAGCTGGAGAGGGGCAGGTAATCACGGTGTCGGTGTGAACCTTACAGCTCTGCAAGCAGAAGAGAGCGTGCACATCAATAAACTGACGGCCTGAGTGCTCCCACCCAGCCCAAGCTGCAGCACGAGCTGAGGCCTCAGCTTCACACCCCAAACATCTTCAGGCACCAAGCACGCAGCCTTGCTCCCAGAGACCGGGCAATACCCAGGGGGGACACCCACCGTCTGCTCCCTGCCGATGCCACGGACCACCATGGACACGTTCTGGACCAGCTCAAAGCCTCTTCCTTCCAGGGTGATGATCCTGCCCCCACTTTGAGGAGAAGGGAAGAAAGAGAGGGTGACTGCAGAGGACAACACAGCAGCAAGGTACAACAGCAGGGTCTCCCCGCTGTCATTTTCCCAGGAATGTTTCCCAGCTGCCTGAGCGGTCTTCTTCCTACTTCCAGCAAGCACCCACTTTGCTACCCAGGTATTAGGGAAGGGAGAAGGAGCAGCAGCTGCTGTGGACGAAAGCGGGAGAAAACTGACCCCCTCACTCCCAGTCCCTGGAGGAGCAGCTGCCTCTGCGTGCCAGGGCCACGCAGGAGCTTGCCCAGGCCACTTCGGGTGTAATAGGTTACCCTCCAACCTCTCAAAGCAAGGCCCAGGAGACATTCCCTGCCCCGCAGCAATTTGTAGAGAACTGGAAGTCTTGGAGAGGGAAGAGACCCCTTTCAGGTTGTCAGGGATCCTGTATCTCCCGGACACTTCCGACTTAGTTCAAACTGTGAAAGTTGTTTCGTGTTTTCGATCTGCTGCCTGGGGAATGCAAAACGTGGGCCTCTCAACGTGCAGTCAATTAACAACAGTAACGAGAGGGCCCTGATGCACACACAAGGCTGCTAGGCAGAGCAACCGCCTGTCTGCTCTGGTGAGTAGCAGCTACACCCTGGATTTACCCTCCCGTTCCTCTGCATCACTTCTGATCTGTCGGGCAACAGCCAAGACTTCCAAACCCTACTATCTGACGCCCCTCCAGACACAGTGACTTTGGGCCCAAGACCCCAGAGTCAGGTTCTCTGAAATCTGTGGGTATTACCACGTGGTTCTGATCCAAGTTTCTAAGACCTTGTGGCATGTGCAGACTAGTTTACAAATTCTGTTTCGTTTCAAACTTTGCTTACGCAATTGTTTGAGCAACATGGTTAGATAAATCAGATAAAATTTTTTAGCTCATCTATCAGCTAAATTTTTATGCAAGTTACAGACCACTCGAGGTCAACAACCCAGCAACGCACCGGAGCAGTCGGACAGAGCCACCAAGCAGTCTGAAGAGAGAGACGGCTGTCACATTCTCAGTGGTCTGAGATTTGGAAACTGCTGTAAACACTAAGAAGGCAGACTAAGGTGAGGGAGAAATACCCTGGGAATCTGGGCAGTGACATTCTTCCACTGTCTCTGCACTCAGACACCGCTCTCGCCACTCAGCGTATCTCGCCAGCCTGCCAGGAGCTGAGGTTGGCTGAGTCACTGCTCTGCCTTGTCATTAACTTCCCCACAGCCTGTAACTCTGGCGCTGCGCTTGGGAATGCCGGGACACGGCTTTGCTTCAGGGATCAGGTCATCAGAGCCTGCCACACGCTCGCGCCCTGAGCGCGCTACTTCCACCGTGGCCGCACAGGTGCTGGACTCTCCGATCCTTGGTGAGCCCTGGGTTTTCCAGGCTCCACAGCCAAGGAAGGTGGGATCTCACTACGGTATCCAAAGGAACAGGAGACTGCGAGCTCCACAGAGAGACACAAAAATACAAGCAACATGCTATAAACATGAAATATTGTGACCTCAGGGAAGGCTGTAATCCAAAATTATAAATCTCAGCTTATCCTCCAGCAGTTTTGCTGCCAAGAAAAATTCTTGGGGTCTCACAGAGCCCCTCATCTGAACCTGCCTAAAACACCCGCCAGGTGTACGCAGCACAGCTACCAGGGCTGACTTTCTTCCGTGTCCTAAATGCACTGAAATGACCTATGAACAGTCCTGGTGTGTGAGACTTCTCCTATTCCAGCATTGGGGTACCCCAAAGCACCCTGAGAGCTCTCTGCGGTGCCCTTTGGTGCCTGTCTAAAGGCAATGTGTCAAAGCCCGGGCATCCCTGCAGGATGCTCTCTCACCAGCCTGGAGCTGACTCTCTCTTTTGCAGCCACATGTAGACTCGTGCTAGCTCTCAAATGAAAGCTGTGATGCTACAACAGCGTGGCACAGGGCCCCAACACCACACCCTGCCTCCCGGGGCTCCTGGCACGGGGTTTGCTCAGGACCTACTCTGCCATCTGGGTGGCCTGAAGCACAGAGCAGGCTTGCTCCTGCTGCCGGCAGCAGGCTACATCAGGATACTCCAGTTAGCTCTGCCCTTTAGCGGGAGAGCACTGTTCGCTTCTGCATTCAGTAAAAATTAAGAGTTGATCTCAACAAAGGCCACAAAAGGAAGGACAAACCCTGGCAGACTTGGCTGTCTCCGCTGAGGGAGGGATCTCACCTGATCTGACTCTTTTTGGGGTTGATGTCTGATATAATTGGGTTCTTCTCATACTTGAACGTGATGTTGTGGCTGGCACAAGACTTGTTCTCGAACTGGACGCAGACTCGCACGGCCGTGGTGAGCTCCGCAGAGGGCATGGTGCAGGTGATGGTGCTGTCGTTGCGGCTGCG
>NW_009718103.1:15739-18411 GCF_000703405.1 Apaloderma vittatum
CGCAGACGCCGGCAAGCAGGAGCTCCCACGCACACGTCAATCGCCTGTTAACCACGCTCCCTGGTAGTTTCAGGAGATGCTGTGCACAGAGGTACCTTCTGCCTCCGGCAGATACGGCAACAAAGCCGATGTCTGCTTTGTCCCCAGGGTTTGGTCCTGGTCCCAGACCACCCAAGGGAGCTGGCAGCGTGCTGCGAATGGTGCGTGAGAAGAACTTCATTTGCTGCCTCTGGCAGCCACCACGTCACAGCAACACCAGCACAGTCACCTTGCCAAAGCAACTCGCCCCATCCTGTGACAGGCTCCCACATTGCGGCCGTGCCTCACACTCTGGCGACACACCCGGCTGGCGGGGCGCCGCTGACGGGGCGCTGGGAAGGGAGGAGGCAGCAGCCAGGCGGGGTGGGGAGATGCTGTGCCAGCGCCAAGGCTTCGCAACAGCACGCAGGGGTGTCCCCACCCAACCCTCTGCTCTTCCTGGTCTCCTTCAGGCTTTGTCTCTCTGCACCAGGTCGGTGCCAGCCCCCGGGCCCGGACCCACCTGAGGTCAGTGCACTGCCTGGAGGTGTTGACAAGGACGCGGAGCTCGGAGCCAACATCCAGGTTGCTGCCTCTGATGGTCACTCTGGTTCCTCCAGCCTTCGGCCCGCTCAGGGGAGCTATGGACTGCACCACGGGAAGCTAGAAACAAAGGGGAAATCTGTTTTCTAGCCTGATAAACTCAGGGGTGGATACTCTGCACCACACATGGGAATTGTCTCAGTAAATTTAAGCAGCCAGTATTGTGAGGCTCTGAAACGGCAGCACAGCAAAAGCTTTCGCTGGCAGGGTTTCCAAAGAAAGTGAGAGGTAATAGTGCTGAGGAGCAAGATCATATAAAAACTGTGGCTCTCTGCAGTCCCTCAATCCTGGCCAATAAATGAGACACGAGTCCAAAGTGGAGCCCAGGATCCCACCAGTCCCCTGAGACTTCCAATGGAGGATCCAGAGCTGGGGACAGCTCAAAGTCAATCAACAAAAGGGAATTTCTCATTTGTTGCAGCTCACACCATCTCTCATTCCAGATCCATTTCCTCCTGAATGCAAAGATAATGCTAAAGCCCCTCTGGACGATGGCCTTGAGATCTGTGAAAACAGCCACCTGGGTCTAGATAATTGAATATCAAACCCCTTCTAAAGGAAGCTTCAAATCTGAATCTCTCGAGGCAACAGGAACTAAAGGGGAAGTTACTTCGCCTCTCACTATTTTCAGCAGAAATTAGCATGTATGTTATCTGCGTTTGCAGCCCCTGGAAATCTTCCTGAGATTCATGAGCTTGAGGCTTTGATAACTAATGCAGCGCTGAACCCTCATGTCTGCTGCACAAAGTGCCCCAGGAGAGTCTGCCAGGCAACTTCCCTGCTCCGGTTTGAACAGGACACCAAGGACAGAGCAAATCATTATTTCAAGACCCTTCCATAAGGCACTTGGCAATTCCCTGTCAAACACAGGAGACCTGCTGGGCTGCAGAGCCTGGCTGGAGCCCGCTCACGACAACAGCCCATCCCTTGTTGCAGCCACAGACAAAACCAAACTGGGATGGGTGGAAGAAGAAGGGCTGAGCTGCTCCGTATCGCCTGTCAACCCTAGGCACACAACCACGCTTACTGATAGCTATCTTTGCCCTTGTCCTACACTCTGGCTGCTTTATTCCTCTCTAGCCATTTCCTCTGTTGTTTCTCATCATTACCCATTTCCACAGGGTTCATTTTGTTAATCTGTATTTCTCTGGGTGTCTCCAGGCAGCTATCTCCTGCCCTTGGCCCCTAACCTACGCATTCAAATGTGCAGTTCCAACAGCAGAGAGGATTATTCATGTTCCCCAAAGCCCTCCAGCTCTTCCCCTCAGCAAGAGGTGGCGACTCCTGCTCTCAGTGCACTGCCAGCACTGATTGCCTCCATCACAACTTTGGCAAATTCAGCTCATCTGGCAAATTCAGCTCATCCAAAGCCTGCTACAATGTCCTGGAGGAATCTCTCGATTACGTTTCTCCCTCCTCCTTAGCAGAACTACAGCTGAATTCTGTCTCTTCTACACACATCTCACAGGGACTTTCAAAGATATGGCACAGAAACAGTATTTGGTATTTCACAAAGGACCAGGAAGGGCAGTTCTAAAAACATTTTAAACTTTTTCAAGTAAACTGCTACCAGTGCTCAAGCTCTGGTCTCACCAGACCAGCCTACTCCATCTTCACACCATCGTACGTGAGAGGAGAATCAAGAAACCCGAAGAGTGTTCCTTAGTTTGGTGTGGAAGCCACCTCGAGCGTGGAGCACACCACCCGCGACACGTCGTGCAGCTTCACTCCCCGACACACGGGCACACAAAGCAGCTCTCCCATCTGTTCTCCGAGCTTTGCTGAGACAAACAGACCCAAGACAGCTTTCTGCTGTGCCACCGAGCAGCAGCCGGCTCCTCTCCCACTCCTGGGAGGACAGCCTTCTTCTTAAGCCTGCCTGGGAGCAGTCGTCACAGGCCTGGTTTGAGTTTTTGCTCCTCTTGCTTTGTTTAGCGCTGGTGCTTTTACAGGTGTTTCCTGAGAGGATTATTCCTTGCACGCCAAAAGCCGGCGAAGAAGCCGCCCAGCCCTTTCCCACTTTTCGGGCCCTTCTCCTCTTTGTCTGTCGG
>NW_009718104.1:0-391 GCF_000703405.1 Apaloderma vittatum
AATCTGTGACAGAAACCTGCCGTCCCGGGGGCTGGAGGACGCTCTGGCTTTCCCAGGAGCGACCAGTCTGCGAACCGCTGGCCTCAGGGACCTTCTCCGCTCGTCCCCCATCCCTGTGTCCCAGCGCAGATACGAACAGTGTGTCATAGAATCACAGAATTGTCAGTGTTGGAATGGACCTTAAAGATCATCTAGTTCCAACCTCCCCACCATGGGCAGGGACAGCCACTGCTAGATCAGGCTGCCCAGAGCCCCATCCAGCCTGGCCTTAAAAACTTCCAGGGATGGGGCTTCCAACCCCTCTCTGGGCAACCTGTGCCAGTGTCTCACCACCCTCATGGGAAAGAACTTCCTAACGTCCAGTCTCAACCGATCCATCTCTGGATTCAAT
>NW_009718104.1:486-3524 GCF_000703405.1 Apaloderma vittatum
CAACCCCATCTCTCAGTCTGTCTTCATAGGAGAGGTGCTCCAGCCCTCTGATCATCCTCATGGCCCTCCTCTGGACACGCTCCAGCACGTCCAGATCTTTCTTGTGCTGTTGGCTCCAGAGTGGGACGCAGCACTCCAGGTGGGGTCTCACGAGAGTGGAGTAGAGGGAGAGAATACCCTCCCTCGACCTGCTGGCCACGCACCTCATGATGCAGCTCAGGACACGACTGGCTTTCTGGGTTCTAAGTGCACACTGATGGCTCATGCTGAGCTTCTCATCCGCTCTCCCCAGCAGCAGCACAGGGCAGGAGCACACAAGGGGAGTGCCACAGCAGCCAGCGGGTCTATTTTGGGATAGGAGTTTGGGCAAGCAGGTATTGCCAGATCCTCAGGCTAGATCTTCACCTCTTCTCAGCCTAGGAACACAAGGTGTCAAAGACATGTCGTGAATCACCCAATGCTTTTGCTCCAGGCCTGGCAAGACCCATGGGCCACCACGAAGCCTCATGCCTCAGTTTCTTGGCATGTGGGGAAAACAAACAACAAGAAGCAATAGCAGTTACCCACTCATATTCACACCACTGCGGGTGGAGTTGGGTGGGGAAGCGGGCAGTGATCTCTTTGTGGAGAGTGATTAATTAGGACTGAATTTTCTTTTGTCAGCTATACTGAGGAGTTGCTGTTCCGTTATTTTCAATCTTGCCCCTAACCTAGTAATTCAGGTTGCACCAAGCCAGCTCATGGGGAGATCATTTTGCCACAGAACTACCTGGTTTAATTTCATTACATTTGCTTGCAGTTTGGATGCCACTCCTTTAGGTCACAGCCAGAGTATCTTACCAGCATCTCAGCTGGGTTTTGCAGATTCTTAGCTTCAAACTCCATCATTACCCATAACCAAACCACAGACTTCAATGATGGCTTGGAGATTTAACAACAGTCCCCGTGCTAAGGTAAGGTCTTTCCTTGATAGGATAAGTTGCCTACAGATGAATCTGCTGATGAGCATGGGTTTGTGATGGACCCAGTGATGTCACAGAATCACAGAATCACAGAATTGTTGAGGCTGGAAAAGACCTCTGAGATCATCAAATCCAGCCTATACTGTCAAAATACTACAGGTTAGAAATTAATTTCATTAGACTTGGGTCTTAAACAATGTGCCTTTGTTTGATGAGCAAGATATGTCTGTCTAAAGCAGAAGTTTAAAATGATGAATTATTAGTGTAGTCAAGTAACCCATGAAGAACTGCTTAGAAGGCCAAAAGAAGTAAGAAACTGAGGAGAAAGTAATTCTAGTAAGGAGAGATCGCAACCACACACTCATGGACCACCTAGCCCAATTATTCCACCAACTCAAAAGATGGAGGTGGAGAAGAAGGACTAAGCATGCTTACTAATTTACATGCTAGGTGATGAGAATTTAAAAAAACATTTAATAGAATAACAATGTATATGTATTAGGAAGTTGGATACGTTAATTTTGGTGTATAAATAACTGCTAAATTGAAGACTTGGTGTGCTGTCTTCGGACAGGCACCCATACATGCACATCTGTGTAACAGAAGGAAATACCTCTGCTCTATGGGTGGATTGGCTTTTTGCGCACTGGGTGACGAAGGCCAGTTTTGGGAAACCAGCACAGAGGACAGTGGAGATCCATTATTAAGCCTGGACATTTACTGTCTTCTGAGTACTCCACTTCCTAAAACACCGGATCAGACCTGCTGGCCAGTTTTCCTTCTTCTGACAACTCATGCAAAGAGAAACTCTTCTCCCCTCCCAACATCAGTTAGCAAACAGTACTGGCAGCCCCCGAAGTATTTTGACTGCAGCACAAGGAGGGGGCTGGGGAATGTTTCCTCCACCCCTGTTGGCCTGCTTCTCTTTGGATCTGTCTGACCCATGTTTTCTAACTGAGGCTGCCCTCTGCTACCAAACCGCCCAGTTCAGAGTCTCCTCCATGTACTCAGCAGCCTCGGACCATGCTGACATATAGAAATTCCTTTAGTGCTCTGAAGTCAACAGCCAGCATCTACTGGTGTTAGCATTTCCATTTTACTTGTACAGGGAAACTCTGAAAATCTAGTCTAAGCAGGAGGCAGAGTTCTCCCAGGGGTCACAATAAGGCTGTGGTACAGCATACCCCCATCTCACCACTCTGCTTTCCAAGTAGAAGGTGCACTTCTCCAACATACACCTCAAATGCCGACAGGTGCACTTCTCCAACATACACCTCAAATGCCGACAGCCGTGAACATGTTACCAACAAGCCCTAAACCAAGAAAGCTAACTCAAAGTGAGATTCTTCACAACATGTGCAGTTCTCTACCCACAGAGAGGATGAGAAAGAGACAAAGAACCACATGCGGCAGATCTGACTCAGGGCACCGAAAACTCCACCGGAAAATGCTCAGACACCGTAACGATGAAGGCAATCTAGGAACGTAGGCAGAATAGACTGGTTTTCTGTTCTCCTTTTCTCTTTTCTCCCTTCTACTTAATGTGGCCCACCTTTCCCTCACTGTGTTTAACCTTATTTCTTTGTCCGGGAATGCATGTATTGCTGCATTTAAATAAAGTGTCAGATGATTGTATTGAGTTGGCCTGGCTAGATTTCGGCGGCAGGGAGGGGAGCTGCAGGGTGGCTCCTGCTAGAAGCTTCCCGAGTTTGATACAGCCAATGCCAGCCGGCTCCAAAGAGGGACCCGCGTCGACTCAAAAGAGGGACCCACCGCTGCACCAAGGCTGAACCTATCAGTAAAGTGATAGAAGAGGAATGCCTCTGTGATAACATATTTAAGAACGGGGAAAAAGAACTGTGCCACTACAGCTGGCACAGAGATGGAGGAGTGAGGACATGTGGACACACCAAGGTCAGTGAAGAAGGAGAAGGGGAAGGATGTGCTCCAGGTGCTGGAGCAGAGAGTCCCCTGGGTTGTGCTGAAGACCATGGTGAAGCGGGTTGTCCCCCTGCAGCCCATGGGCCGGGTATAGATGTCCACCATGTAAGGATCCCACACCGTGTGGGTGGATGC
>NW_009718105.1:0-20928 GCF_000703405.1 Apaloderma vittatum
CCCACCCAGAAGTGCTCCAGAGGCCGAGGGAAGGGACCGGTGATGCAGGGGAGGGATGCAGCGGACGTTTCTAGCCACGTTTTCTGAGCCCAGAGCACCGGCAGGCTCCCTCGCTCCGTTTAATCCTTCCAAAACTTTCAAAACCAGTCTGTTATCTCAGGCCTCCCGAGCCTCCGCCGCTTACATACATCTCCCGGAGCTGGGGCGGGGATGGATGACAACTGAATATTGTCATCTTCAGGGATCAGCTCCAGTTCTGGGGTCTCTACGCAAGAAGAATGTGGATCTGTTGGAACAGGAGGGCCACAAAAATAATCAGAGGGCTGGAGCACCTCTCCTAACAGGACAGGATGAAGGAGTTGGGTCTCTTCAGCCTGGAGAAGAGAAGGCTCCAGGGAGACCTTGTAGTGGCCTTCCAGTACCCAAAAGGAGCTACAGGAGAGCTAGGGAGGGACGTTTTTTAAGGGCATGTGGTGACAGGACAAGGGCAATGGTTTTCAACTAGAGCAGGGTAGGTTTAGATTAGACGTTAGGAAGAAGCTCTTTACTATGAGGGTGGTGAAACACTGGAACAGATTGCCCAGAGAAGCTGTAGGTGCCTCATCCCTGGCAGTGTTCAAGGCCAGGCTGGATGAGGCTTTGAGCAATTTGCTGTAGTGGGAGGTGTCCCTGCCCAAGGAGCAGAATTGGAACTAGATGATCTTCAAGGTCCCTTCCAACTCAAGCCATTCTGTGAGCCTCTGATTCTACAATTCTATGATGAGCATGCAGCAGGAACAGCAGTCTTGGGCAAAATTCAAGCATACCTCACTCAGACAGGTCTTGTGGACCTTTGGAGAATATTGCAGCCTGAGGGATGTCATTTGGGCATTGAGTGGTGATTCCTGCAGTGTTCCTGGGCTGGGAAAATTTTCTGCTCTTGGACTAACCAGTGAAAGGAATGGAGTATTGGGGAAGTCTCCGCATAAAGGATGGGACAGCTGGGCACCTCCTTAGCCCACCACCACAGATGGAGTCACTCTCTGCTTCCCAGCAGCCTGTCCAGCCTGTGGAGCAGATCCCCTAACCATCCTCAACTGCTTCTTTCTGTCTCTGCTTCCAGCAATAAAATATTTGCAGAATTGTTGGACACTCTGGAAGATATCAGTCAAATTTTAAAGTACCTGTTAAAGGCAAGGCTGTAATTTTTGCCCTGGGGAGGAGAGCAGAGGGGTTGAAGTGGCTATTTGGTTTCTAGCCCCTTTCTGCAGCAGGAAGTGGAGGGAAAGCAGGTCCCACAGGGCTTCTGTGGAAGCCTCCTTTCAAACCAGAGGCTGATAAAACCAAGAGGTGCAGAGGTGTGACTCCTCTTGCTGCTCCTCATCACCAACTGCAATGATTGCATCTACCAGTCATTCATTCTGCTGGTTCTTCCTAAACGACCAAGCTACAGAATGAGAGGTCATGACAGAGGAGCTAGAGGAGTGAAAGCAGTGAGTGATCAGAACATTGCCAGAAAGATGGGATTGTAAGGAACGGGGCTTGTAAAACAGATGGGGACAGACATTTTAGTAGATTCTGTAGCAGTAAGTCAAGGGGTAATGGTTTTAAACCAAAATTTAATAGATTCAGATTAGATATAAGGAAAAAATTTGTGATTATGAGAGTAGCAAAACAATGAAACAGGTTCCACAGAGAGGCTGTAGGTGTCCCATACCTGGAAACATTCAAGGTCGAGTTGGATGGCGCTTCGAGCAACCTGATCTAGTTGAAAATGTCCCTGCCTATTGCAATGGGGTTGGACTAGATGACCCTTAAAGATGCCATCCAAACCAAACCATTCTGTGATTCTATAAAGCGTGTCCTACAGGAACAGATCAGCTGAGAGCCTGAGGGTGAGGTGTCATACACAGGGTTTGGCTCCAGGGCAGTGAAGGCGACAGATCCTTTTGTTCTGAGGCAGGTCTTGGAGAAAGGAGAAGAGACAGTGCCTGGTTGTTGATGGGGGAGTTGAATGTGGAATTAAATAGGACCAAACAAAATGCACAAGATATGAAACGGCTGAAGGATACAAGGTGAGGAACTGCCATCATTTTGCTCTGACCTGGCAGCACAAGCTTTATGAAGAAGGTCCTCTCAGCAGGGAGGCCAAGACACTCTCAGTGCTCATGTAGTCATATTTACTGAGATGCTAAAAGCATCCCTGTCTCTCCCCATGCAGTGTGTTGCTCCAGACACTGGCACATCTCATGTACATTAGTCTGACTGGAGGAGAGAGGAAGGACAGGAGAGGGCTTTTGACTTTGTCCCTGCTAATTACACAGAGGTAGTTCAGTCCCAAGCTTTAACTCAAACTGCTTCCTTGAATTAACCCAGCCTACTTTGTTTCATCCTTGGAAAGAGCATTCCTGTGGTTGTATTACTTTTTGGATAAGATGGAAGAGGAGGCAGCTGGGACTTTGGGCTGGGAGGGAGCAGAGGTGCCACAAGCCCCATGGGCTGCAGAGGGGCCGTTCCTCTTCAGGGTTCCAGGGACACGGGGCTCTGCTGCCTTTTCACGGCCTGTTTCTCAGTCTGCAAGAGGTGCCGTGTCTGAGCTCTCCCCAGCGTGGGCTCCTGGGGGGCTGCAGGCTGAGATTCACCATGTGTGGCACACCCCTCCCCAAGGGGAAAGGCTCTGCAGGGACAAAGAGTGCTCCCAACAAGACATCCCTGCAGGCTGTCTCTGAAGGACTGGAGCCTCCTGGAAAGTTTCCTGGCTGCCTCCATGGAAATAGTTCATTCCAGGGCAATCCCTCAGATTTGCTTGGAAGTGATGCCGGCTCCATGAACTTGCTGTCAAAATGAGCCAAACGCCTTGTGTTTTGAAACAGTTTCCTGCTGGAGCCAGGAAAGTGTTTGAGTGATTGTGACCCCAAATGCTGCTATGGTTTAATGGTGACACTGAAGGATTTGAGGACATTCAGTGATATCACCTTGCTGCAAAGACTGCTGAGAATTAAAGAGAAGACTTTCCAAAAGCTAATGGCCCAAAAAACACAAGTCTTCTCAGGAAAATCAATGAAAATTGGCTATCAAATTCCTCTTTATGATGGCCTCGTGGCTTTTTAACACCATTTCCCAGCAGGGCCAGTGGATAATATCTTGGCTGATCTTTAAGAGCAGGGGTTGAAAGTGTGTGGTGCAAGTGCCAAGTATGGCATGAGGAACAATTTTGGATAGCACCCAGCCAGGCTGGCAAGGAGCCAGGAGCCTCTGCATCCAAAGTGCAGCATTGAGAGAGCCAACGGCACCGGCTCCCACCTTCTCCTGAGTCTTGTGGAGCCCAGGAGGACTTCTAGGTGATCTTAAGGGTCATTTCCAACTTATCCAATTAATCATAAAATCATAGAATTGTCAGGGTTGGAAGGGACCTTAAAGATCATCTAGTTCCAACACCCCCGCCATGGGCAGAGACATCCCCCACTAGATCAGGCTGCTCAGAGCCCCATCCAGCCTGGCCTTAAAAACTTCCAGGGATGGGGCTTCCACCACCTCTCTGGGCAACCTGTGCCAGTGTCTCACCACCTGATTATATGATTCTGTGATGCTGGAGTTACATGTAGGCCTCTTCTGACTGCTGCTGTGCTGGGACCCTCAGCGTCTGTTCTGGGAAAGAAAAGGGTGTATGCTCTCTGTGAAAGGTTGCCTACTTTTGTTAGTACTCTTCAGACCTGGTGATAATTTCTTGCAATAAAAGAACTAATTATGGATATTTATATGCATGTATACACACATGCATCTATACTTTACATGTATTAACACCCAAATCTTGACTAAACCATCACTTACATTTGAGGAACATGGAATTATTTCAGGATTGCTATTATCCATTGAAGCCACTAGCACTGATTTGTCCTTCTGTAGTATTTGACTGGACTACCAAGAGCAAAGGCCAAAGTGAAGTTGAGACATGGAATTGCCTGGACAAAATGTGACTTTCAGATCTTATTTTCACATTGCACATTCCCTGTATATGCGAATAAACCAGACTGTCTCATCATATCGTCAGACTACAGGTAGAACTGTCACTCTTCTGTCTCCTGACAGTCTTTCACCTGCGAAGGAACAGGCCCTGTGAAAAATTACAGTCAGCTCCAGCCAAGTTGCTTGTTCCCTGCGTTGTCCCCAGCCCCTAGTCACTGTGGGATGGTCTCACAGACCTTATCCCACATCTCACCTCAACCTCACAATGAGACCCCATAGTCTCAGGCTTTCTCTCTTGAAGCCAAAGACTTGTTCTTCCTCTGTGACCCAGAGCCTGAGATTTTTGCTTCCTCAGATCTTTGCTCCCTGGCTCCAACCCCTGAAGCAACCCCTTGGTCACAGGACAGACCTTCATGGCTTTAGCCAGTGCAAGGACCAGCATAGTCCATCCTCCCTACCCAGCAACATCAGGGCAAGAAGGAGATGGGGAGGATGGAAGACAGATACCACCACACCCTCTGCTCCACAGACAGGATCCTCTGGCAGGAGCAACACCCTGATTGAGTCCCAGCACCAGTGTTTGGGAGGGGCTGTTGTGGCTGAGATATATTACTGTTCACCTGGCGAGGCATGAAGGGCAGCTGCGGCACTACCAGTAGTTTGTATGGGAACACCAGAGAGCAAACATACAAAGAGTTTCCTTACTGGGTAAAATAACATGGTCCCTCTGATATCATAACCAAAACGGAACCTGGGGAGGTCTGTTTTTTCAGATCTTTGTTCCCGCCAGAAATTTGTAGGCTATTTGCATTTAGTTCACTGAGGGAGCCAATCTTATAAAAGTAAATATCACACCATGTGTGTTTAGGTTTTGTCTTCATTCCTTACACTTGCTGTATTTTCAGCAAGTCCTCAATAGAGATAGATATGGTCCCTTGTCGTAAGAGCTACAGGATTTTTTTTGTGATCATTTATACTAAGCACAAGAATGTTTAGAATTCAGAGTTAAAATACATCATGTCAGAATGGATCTCTCCCTCTTACTGACTAAAAGGATGATTTCTCCCTTGCTGTCAGGCATCCCAAAGTCTCTTTGCAGGTTACCCACTGCCTAGCGATGTGGTATGGAGAGATACTACATCTTCCCATCTGCCACAGAATCACAGAATGTCAGGGGTTGGAAGAGGCCTCAAAAGATCATCTAGTCCAGCCCCCCTGCCAGAGCAGGATCACCTACAGTAGGTCACACAGGAACACGTCCAGGTGGGTTTTGAATGTCTCCAGAGAACGAGACTCCACAACATCTCTGGGCAGCCTGTGCCAGTGCTCTGTCACCCTCACAGGGAAAAAGTTTTTTCTAATGTTTTTATGGAACCTCCTATGTTCCAGCTTGTACCCATTGCCCCTTGTCCTGTCATTGGACATCACTGAGAAGAGCCTGGCTCCATCCTCCTGCCACTCATCCTTTGCATATTTATAAACATTACTGGGGTCACCCCTCAGCCTCCTCTTCTCCAAGCTAAAGAGACCCAGCTTGTTCAGCCTTTCCTCATCAGGGAGATGTTCCACTCCCTTCATCATCTCTGTGGCTCTGCGCTGGACTCTTTCAAGTAGCTCCCTGTTCTTCTTGAACTGAGGGGCCCAGAAGTGGACACAATATTCCAGATGTGGCCTCACCAGGGCAGGGTAGAGGGAGAGTAGGTCCTCTCTTGACCTACTAGCTACTCCCCTTCTAATACACCTCAGGATGCCATTGGCCTTCTTGGCCATGAGGGCACACTGCTTGCTCATGGTCATCTGGCATGGTCTGTCCCCCACCATGGCACAGATTCTGGGAGACCACAACCAGAAACTGGACACTTCTGCCTTGTACCATGAGGAACACCCTAACATGTTTGGAGAGAGCCTGGAGAGAGCCTGGAGATCTTGCTACAGATTTTTACTGTGGGTTTGTTAGAAGCAGCCCAATGACTGTCCATTAGAAGATTTTTTAGATTTCAGACTAGATTAGGCAGCTTTTGCTATGCTCTAAGAAGAAGATAATAACATTTGGTCTCCATGAAGCAAGTGGGAAAACCTTCATCCTTCCTACTGCAAACTGCTGGACTGGTGTTACCCTTCAGTGAACAGGTTTATTTATTAATCTGCCTTTCTAGCATTAACTTGTGTGTTGAAAAGGCAATGTGTAAGTGGCTCAAAGCAGAGCCAACCTCTCTCACCTGGGTTTCCCAATCTTCTCCCAGGTATCATTTTCACTGGAGCTTTTCCTAGAGTTCTGACTCAAAACCTCCTGCAAAAAGTTATTTTTAATTTTGACAGTTCTTCAGGCTGTTGCTTTGATGCAGAAACCTCACGTCCTGTGAATCTGAGCCATGTCCTGACTGGATGTGCTGTGGTATACAGCAAATGGAAAAATCTGGGCTTGAGAATAGAGTTCAGAGCCAGAGCTGTCTGCTTGGGAACCCAGAAGGAGAGCAGGAGGAGGGAATTGGCTTTGCTGCCACAAACTGTCCAGACAAAAATAACTGCAAGTTGGAGGCCAGTGAAACACAGAGAGGAAGGGTCCAAGATGCTGAGGTGGAAGGCAATGGTTAGGAGTTAATGGCCTGCTCCATCTTTGTTGATGCTCAGGTTGCTGCGGCATGCTGAGTGCCCCTTTCACCAGCTAAGATGAGCTGAAAAAATGTGTGGTTCACAGCAGGGGAGACCAGTTCCCTTGCTGAAGAGCCATCCTACAGCAGAATGGGGCCAGGACACAGTGAGGAAACCATGTAGATGGAGGGTGCCCCTATGTAATTAGAGGATCTGGGCTTTGGCCCAGGGCTGGAGTTTGACTCGTTTAATTTACCAAATAAAATGCTGAGAACACAGGTTTAAGTAAAAAAGCATCTTCTTTTTAGGATTGTCCTTTCAACACATCTTGGATTTTACTGCACGTTAAGCATTGCCAGTAAACACCTTTTTCTGCCTGGTTCCCACATTTTAAGGGAAGGGCTCTTCTTTGTTCAAAAACATGAAAGCAAAGACCCAGCCCAGCAGAGAGTGTCTTACCATGCTGTCTTTCTGCTGCTTCTCCTTTGGGAGAGCTCGTGCCATGGGAGCACTTCCGCCAGCAGCAGCTGCAGCCGGCTCCTGCCCGAGCATCTCTGCGTGCTGGAGAGGCAGCTGTGACACAGCTGGAGTATGACGGTATATTCCACACAAGCAGCTTGCATGCTGGCAAGACAAAGCCTTTCTGTTGAGTCCCTGCTCAAGGCTCAAACTGCGGCCAGATGAGGAAAAAAGCCACAACCCCACTGTCACCTGTGGTAGGAGAGGGATGCTCTCAAGCACCCTGCAGTTGAGGCACAGCACCATGTAGATGAGTTGGTATCAACCTGGCAGTGCTCAAACTGTAACTTCAAGTCAGCAACCATAGTACGGATGTAGTTACCAAGGCAGGGGGATGATTCAAGCTGTCTGCGTGGTGTTCATGCCTCATCAGTAGCATAAATGACCCCCTTGGCCCCACTTGCTCCTTTGAGTTTGGTCCAGCTTCCTTCTTCCAAGCTTGGCTTCCCCTGGCCCTTTCCCATGGTGACTCATGACCCTGCCGTCTCTCCAAACAAGGATGCCCTGTGGTCCTCGCACCCCTGCCCCATCCCAGGTGGGCTGCTCTTCTGCAGAGCCCTGTTGGGCTTCTTGCCATGGCTTCACAGTCATGTCCTTCCCCTCAGTTTGTCTTGGTACTTGAAATAGGACTTTGTGGGTGGACTTTAGAGATGTTTGTTTCTAACTGTTGGGTAAACACAAGGTTATGGGGAAGCAGGAGAGCTCAGCAGAGATCTTGTGGGTATATGAACCTAACTGGCAAGAGATGAACCTCCCTTCCCAACACAGAATCATAGAATCGTAGAGTCGTAGAATCGTAGAATCATAGAATATTAGGGATTGGTAGGGACCTCTAGAGATCATCTAGTCCAACCCCTCTGCCAGAGCAGGATCCCCTGGGGCAGCCACACAGGAACATGTCCAGGCGGGTTTTGAAAGTCTCTGGAGATGGAGACTCCATGACCTCTGTCAACCTCACAGTAAAGAAGCTTCTCTTCACATTTTTGTGGAACTTCCTATGTTCTAGCTTATACTCATTATTCCTTGTTCTATTACTGGGCACCACTGAAAAGAGACTGGACCCTTCCTCCTGACATGCACCTCTCAGATACTTGTACACAGTAATGAGATTCCCTCTCAGCCTTCTCTTCTCAAGACTAAACAGCTCCAGTTCTCTCAGTTTATCTTTACAGGAGAGATGATCAAGTAGAAAGAAAGTTCAAGCAGAAACTGTTCTTGTTCCAGTTTTATGAGATTTTTTCCCATCCTCAGTGTGGAGAAGGCTGAAGTCTATGGAGACTGGCTGACATCAGAAAGCCTAACATCCTCAGGCTTGCAGGCTATGGGATTTCAGCTAAGCAAGGTGCTGTGTCCTAGACTTCAGGAGAGTCAGATGTGCTGCAGGGTTGCTGAGCTTGGACCTCAGCAGACTTGCACAAGCCTGGGTTGACACCAGGGATTGCTGTTTGTCCTCTCCACCAAGCCAAGCTATTGCAAATGTCTCTGACCAGGCACGTCTCTCCTCTTACACCTCCACCTCCGTTTTTTGTTCCAACCTGATATCCCAGAGCCCTGCAAATGAGGCAATGAGGGATTAAGGGCAAACATAAACTACTGTGCCTTGAGACACTGTTAGGTTTGTTGGCCTCCAGCCCTACACCCTTTAACACCACCAAACTAGGACTCATGTTATTAAATAAATATAATCTGCTGTTGAGCTCTGTGGGGCCAGGACCAAGCCCTGTTTGTGCAGGGAAGCCTGGTGGAGAGAGACCACCAAATATAGATGTAATCAAACTGGTTTAACTTGCACACAGGAAGAAAATACCCAAGGTTAATGCCTTATCAGCAAGTAATAAAACTGACCTGCTATTCAGACACACATCTAAGTTACGGGAGCTGGCAGCAGGGCTACGCTGTCTATCTGTGCCCTTAGCCCACTTCAGGCTTGAGCCAAGTTCATGTCTCACAAACGAGCTGGGTTAAAACCACAGACTTGGGTAATGTCAGGTTTTATGGCTCAAGCCATGGAATAACTTGCTGAGTGGCTGTAACAGGATCCTGCCTGGTCCCTTCCTGGTATGCATGACCTATCCTGGTGCTGGCAAACTTCTGTCTCCTAAAGAGCCCCAGAGATGGGGCAGGTTTGTAACAAAGATCTCTGAAGCTGGCCCATGATAAAGCATATCTATGTCGTGAGTGGGGTGGAGGGGGGACCACAAGCCGGGTGCCCTGAGGGAGGGGCAGGGCAAGACTTTCCAGGGCTTTATCTGCAAAGAGCAGTACGAACAGGATGGGATCGCTTGTGAAGAGACCTTCCTTTCATCTACCCTGACTTTAAAGTGCAAAATCTTGTGGTTTTACCTTGAGGGGAAGCCTTTGCATTTTCCTAGTTGAAAGAATTTTTGGCATTTCACATGTTAAGAGACTAATAGCAGGGAAGTTTTTAAAAGCTTATCCTTCACAAAAGAATTCAACCGATGTAGCTAATGTACAACATACCTTTCTGCCTGTAGTTAACAATGTTGAGTTGTGCTACTCCAGAAGGCAGGCCTGAGGTTTGGGAACACAGGGGTTGGTGTTGCCTTCACCTCTGTGCTGATGGAAAGTTACAAAGGGGAAGGAAGAGAGCCAAGATTGCTCCCTCATTCTCCTCCAAAATATGGGTGGCATCCAAAAGTCTGGCTCTTGTAAACTCAGTGACTGGATCTTCTGAGGGGTAAATCTGGAAACACAGGGTAGCTTCTCTGAGAACAGAGATGGACAAGCTGAGATTGCTGACAAGGAAGATTTTTGCTTTCCCAGCTCATGGAGGAGTAGACTCCAGCAAACTACAGTTCAGCTGAATCTCCATGTGGAAACATACAAATATTTTAGATGTCCCAGAGATGCCCAACCTGGAAGGGTCTCTAGGCCAACCCTCTGCTCAGTGCAGAGCCAGCTAGATCAGGCTGCTCAAGGTCTTGCCAGTTTTGAGTATCTCCAAAGATGGAAACTCCACATCCTCTCCAGGAAACTTGCTTCAGTGCTTGGCCACCTTCATGACAAAACCTCATTACTCTTGTTCCAGTGTGTGACTGTTGCCTTGTGACTTGTTGCTGAGCTCCTCTAAGAAGAGTCATGGATGTTGTGACTGAGTAGAGCACTGAGACCAGTCTATGTCTGTGCAATCAGGTTCCATTTCGGGGGAAATGGTGGGGTTTTTTTGTCAATGTGCATGCAGCCTGTCTGCACAGGGAGGAAAAACAACACATGGCACAGCTTCTGATCTGTGAAAACAACTAAACTAAATGATAATGCTTGTTTTTTCACCCTTCTCACAGGTGGGCTACTGAAACCTTCAGGTTCTTTGCTTAGGATTATTCCCAGTACTCATTCGCATGACCACCAGTTATTAATTCTCTTGAAATATCCGTGTGACATGGTCATGGACACCCTGAATCCATGACCTAGCAGTGTTGCTGAAGAAGGGCAAGGGGCATCTTGTGACCCTCCAGCTCCAAAGCTGGCTGGGCCAGTATGTACCTGAGAACAGGACCCCACTTGGACTCTCCCTCCTGGGCTATCTGAGCTGCATCTAAGGTAAGCTGAATGGGAGTGACAGAGCAATAGGCAAAGAACACCAGAGCTTGATTTCCTGCACAGTGGTAACCATGGGCCTGGAGCAAGCAAACACCACAAGGCTTTTTCTGTTTAAATTTTCCTGTGACTCTGTACTGGGTTTGCCAGGGTGTTGTATCGGATGCAGGACACAAACCTGACAGGTCTTAGTGGCAAAGACCTTCCTGCTGGGAGGAGGAGGAGGCAACTGCTGTGCATCCCTTACCCCCAGAGTGCCCACTTGTGCCCTGGACCAGCCCCATGCAAGTCCATAAGTCCAGGCAAGGGCTCCAGCTGGCTTTGGGGAAAGGGTCCTTCAGGTCACTCTGCCACAGCCCTGCTGCTTCTTGGGACCCTGTGATCCCTTCCTTTGCCTCCACTAGTGTTGGGAGGGTGAGATTTACACCCACACCTCTCAGCCTAGAGACCAGTGTAAAGGGACTGGAGTTATAGAGAGGTGATCAGGCTGTGTCAGGTGGCCTCATGTCATAGACAAGTCCCACCTAGCTTTATTTACCAGCAGAGGTAGACTCTCTGAGTCCTCTCTAGAACCAGTGGAAAGATGGAGTTAGATACACGTGCGTGTAAGTGGTAGTCTTAGTGGATTTGTCACCTAAGTGTAGCTGAAGATTGAAAGCCTCAGCAGAAGAATTGGGAATAGGAGGGTACAATATGGGGACATTCCTTTGCACAGCAAAGGAATTTCATACAAAACTATGGGATCTGTCACATTATGTACTTGTTATCTTTAATCTCACATCTTCTACTATTACTCCGCTTTTCTACAGGCCTGAACAGTTTATTACCATGATGCCAGGCATGACCTTAAATGACCCTCTACGCCTGTGATTTTAAAAATCTGTGTACAATACCACCTGGACATCATCTCTACAAAAATCCCTCATTTTATTCCTCTAGGACTCTTGTTCCTGCTCAGGCAGCTCCAGAAAGGTATGAAATGTCAGCAACCCTTCAGTAGTGCTTGCAGCCAAGTCAAAACATGGGGATAGGTTCCCAGAAGAAAGAGGTCAAATGCCTCAGGTATTTCTAGGAATTAGCACTCAAATGACAGCTGGCAGTGATCGAAATCATCATCTGACAGTGTTTGGGTCACGATAACCCCAATGGTACAGGACTGGGGAGGAGTGGCTGGAAAGCTGCCCAGAGGAAAAGGACCTGGGGGGGTAGGTCCACAGCCGGTTGAACATGAGCCAGCAGTGTGCCCAGGTGGCCAAGAAGACCAATGGCATCCTGGCCTGTATCAGGCATAGGGTGGCCAGCAGGACCAGGGAAGGGATTGTCCTGCAGTACTTGGCACTGGTGAGGTCCCACCTCAAAATTCTATGCCTGGTTTTCAGCCTCTTACTAAAAGAAACATTGAGGTGCTGGGCTGTATCCAAAGAAGGATAAGAACAAGTCTTATGAGGAGCAGCTGAGGGAACTGGGCTGTTTAGCCTGGAGGAGAGGAGGCTGAGGGGAGACCTTCTCCCTCTCTACAACTACCTGAAAGGAGGTTGTAGCGAGGTGGGGATCAGTCTCTTTTCCCAAGTTACAAGTGATAGGACAAGAGGAAATGGCCTCAGGTTGTGTCACGGGAGGTTTAGATTGGACATGTAGAAAAATTTCTCCACTGAAAGAGGGTTGTTAAGCAGTGGGACAGGCTGCCCAGGACAGGGATGAGTCACCACCCCTGAAGGTATTTAAAAGACGTGTAGATGTAGCACCTAGAGACATGGTTTAGCAGTGGGCCTGGCATTGCTAGGTTAATGGTTGGACTTGATGATCTTAATGGTCTTTTCCAAGCTAAACATTTCTATGATTCTATGAAAAGGAAACATGATTTTGTCCAGGAGACATCAAAAGATATATCTGCTGAAAGCCTTTAATGATTAGCAGACCATATGGAAGCTTGTCACATCTGATCTTTTGATCAGTTGCCTACAGCACCAGAGAGATCGATGCCTAGACCTAGGATCAGTGAAGCATTGCAATGAAAGACAATTGCTGTTATAACTCAAGTCTCACAATGAACAACACAGCTTTGGATATCTCTGTTGACCGTTCCTGAAAAATTTATTAGTATCAGAGAATCAGAATAGTTTCTGCTGGAAGAGACCTTGAAGATCGTTGAGTCTAGCCTTTGTCCCAACCCTATTAACCTACTAAATGATTCCCCCCAATGCAACATCCACCTGTCTCTTAAACAACCTCCCTGGGCAGCCTGTTCCAATGGCTGACAACCCTTGCAGTATAGAAATTCTTCCTAATATCCAACCTGAACCTCTCCTGGCGCAATTTAAATCCATTTCCCCTCGTCCTGTCACTCTTCACGAGGGAGAATAGACCAACCCCCGCCTCTCTACCACCTCCCTTCGGGTAGTTGTAGAGAGCGATGAGGTCTCCCCTCAATCTCTTCTTTAGGCTAAACAGCCCCAGATCCTTCAGCCTTTCCTTCAGGGTTGCAGCCCTGAATGCACAAAATCATTTGTCTTTCCTCCACTCCTGTGTTCAGACAGCCACCTTGTTTCCAATGAAGGTAGGACAGTTTTTGGTTCTTTTAATAGTGGGGTAAATAGTGCTCACTGCATCAGAGACAGTTAGTTAAAGCAAGTTGATTTAATGTCACTGAGTCATGAGCAAGTCAAACTTTTGCCTACTACCTGCTTCTTCTGAGGCATGTTAGGACATCTATAAAAGCAGAGCATACTTACGTGGGAATAATAGGTTGCTTAATAACAAGGATTTTTTCTGCTGAGCTTTGTAAAATGCCCTTACACAGACTGGATATTAAAGTCCTGGAGACATTTCTGTAGTGTGTGACACTAATTATTACAAAATGAAACTGTAAACAAGTGGTTTCCCTGTGAAAGCATTGTGTAACCATCAGTTAATTAACCTTCCCTGCCCCTTTTGGGGTGGATGTGGTCACCTGTGCTCTGCAAAGGGCAAAACAGAGAGGGCAGAGATAGTGTGTTGGCTGGTACACACACTTCCCACATCCCCAGAGGAACTTAATGCTAAATCTCCTGGTAATTTGAGTAGGTTTCAGTTCTGAAGTAAGCACAGGCTTATTTAATTAAAAGTTGTGTGGTTTGGTTTTGTTGTTGTTTTTTTCCCCTTAAAACTGCAATTACAAGAACTGTAGAAAAGGCTGCCTTTGCTTCCTGTGCCTCGCAAAATGTAGTACAACTTAATGACTAGATAACAAGTTTATCACTTTATGAAGGTGTGGAGTGGTGGTTGTTAGTTAATGTCCACATTTCTGCAGGATATCTCACTTAGGTGTAGTTACAGGCAGAGTATATGTGTCGCCTCTAAATGCATATGGTTACTGGATTTAACTGCAAAGCTTTCAAAGCCTGTGTATAACAGAGCAGTAACAAGTGGTTTTTGTGCTACCATGGCATGGCTTCCCATAGAGCAAGGCAAGGATTTATTAACCACTGGCCCTCAAAAAGCAAGTGGTGTCAGTCTGCCCAAAGCAGAAAAATGTGAGAAAAGTGGGCAGCCAGGACAGGGCTGCACTATTTCTAGCAACACAGTGCTCCGAGCAAGATGGAAAGGTGAGGATTTAATTGCAAAGTGCTAATGCTGAGGCAAGCTGCAATTTTTTTCCAAGTCTGTGTGGTTTTTGTGCTGTGAAGTAGGGTGCGGGGCTGAAAACGAGCGTAGCTATTAGCATACTAACTGTTGCTGTTTCATCTTCAGGATCTCATTTGACACCTCAGTGTAATAAGGATGGAAATAATAAACTGTATGCTATAAAACCTTGTGCATGGACTCACTTTGTGCTGACGACGGCGCATTGCCCATAAGGCAGTCTAATGTCATGCCGCTTCTAGCTGAGTCAATCCATGGCTCCAACAAAAGCCTTTGCTCAACAGCTGGCAGCAATTCAGAAGCTGGTTAGCTGGATGCTCCTTTTTGGTCTGAGGGGTCCCCAAAGGATGGTTATCTTAGAGGGATGAGCCTCAGCTTGTTGTGTTTGTAGGTTTAACTGACTTTTGAAGACATATTGAAATAGCATGAAGACACTTGGGGTCTATGGAAAACATGCAGCAAAAATCAATGGTAGTGGGCCTCTGGCCTTGAGGTGAGAAGGTTGGGCTTTACTCTTCATTCTGCTATTGACCTGCTCTGTGACTGAATTTATCTTTTTTTCAAGTACATGCTCCCTGTACAACACCCAGCAGAGTGGGTCCTGCTGTGCTCACTGAGGTGCTCTTGGTCATGCAGGGGACTGAGAAATGCCCATGCCCTGCTGGTGGTGCCTGGAGGACACAGGTGTGCTGCACCACACTGCCCAAAGTACAGGCAGCACAAACCAAGAGCCAGGGCTTGCTCTGTGCTTGTGTCCATCCCTATGTGTCTGGCCAGCGATGCCTCCTCCACCCATCTGAGAGCGATTTTCTCATCTCTGGCTTACTCTGTGATGTGTCTGGCACAGAGTGCCCTATCCCAGCATGGCAGCTGGATGCTTGGGCTAAGAGATATACTTAGAGCCTCATCCAGTGTCTTTGCCTGCTTATTGCAATGTTTCTAGATCTCCACTGCAAGAACAAACAAAATGAGGCCATCATCTGAAAGATCTCCCACCCTCTGAGGCGGATGAGTCCTAGACCGACACCGCAGGTCCATGCTGGGGAACACCACTGCATTCCTGCAGTGCTTTGGATGCCTCTGCAGCAGGATTTCTTAGAAATTCTGTAATCCATTAACATGGGCTGCTTTAATATTGTACCAAAGTGACCTTGATTTTATTACCTATAAGAATGATGCAATGATTTTAGAGTGTGCTGTTGTATCCTTTAATAGTCATTTAAAGACATCGGGGCAACAAGGCCTTTTTTAAAGTTGGATTCAGCAACTTTTTTATGAAGGAGAGACATGAGAACTTCTTAGGACTTTGATTTGTTACTTATTTACATTGCTTTCTTTAGCTTTTTTATGTAGTATTCAGATTTCTATATGGATTGCAGACATAGGTATTTCTTAGGCTTTATTTTAAACACTTTAGATCACACTGAAACAACATCATAGGAATCTACACAGCTACAAACACAAGTTGGTATTGAGAGGCATCTTACTGAAGATCTCTATTGTTTTTCATCTAGCTTTATTTTAAAAATGGGAAAACAAAAGGAAAAGTCTGGTCTTTTGTATGACAGCTTATTCCTGTTAGTTTTGAGTATTGGGTACAGGCATCAGTAAGAAAGTTGTTGTTCTCTCGGAGTCTCAATTTACTTTTTATCTTGTCATAAATGAGACTTTTAACCCTGAAAGACCTGAATCTGCTAATAAATGCATATAGGCTTGGGATTTGCACATGGTCCGAGCTAAGGGGGATTACAAGGAAGGACTCTTCAAACCGCAGAGGATAATCATAGCAGCAGGAGTCTGCTCTCTAAAGAAGGAAGATATGATTTCTTCTTTTTCTTTTTTTTCCCCCCTGTTTGTTTTTACATTGATTCCAGAAGAACTTCCTATAAAGAGGTTATTTAAGTTTGAAACAAAGCTTCTGTTTGCTCACCAGACAAAGCTTTCCCCCAGCTCTTGTTTAACACAGATTAGACTCAAAAGCAGACTTTTGAAGGCATTTTAAGTAGAATAATAATCATCTTGAAAGGATTGTAAGTGGAAGACTCTCCGCCCTTCCCCTGGTGACTAAAACACAGCCATTTAAGCTTAACAGAGACCAGTAGGCTTTCCTGGATTAGAAACTTGTTTTATCTAGCTCACTGCCTAGAGGCTAATTTGGCTTTTGGTCCCAAAACTATACCAAAACAAAAAAAAACCAACCTCACAAAGTATTTCCTTTCTGTAAACCCAAACTGTCAGGAATTTGTGGGCTTTTTTTGTGCAATGCTCAATATAAATCAACTATAATTGGCTGTACAATGCTATAACAGATTGAACAAAAATATGCTCATAACACGCCACTGCTAGAAGCCTGTGAAGAGGAGATAACAAGGAACAGGGAAATGTTTGTCCAATCTGGTGACAGAAGTCACTGTCCTCTGTCACCTCAGTATATGGTGATTTTTATGAGCACCTCTCAAACACTGAACATCTAAAGTGTGTTACCTTTTGGAGTCAGGAGTAGACCCCAGGGGTGCAGCCATCAATGCTTTCATCTCTGACATTACACCGTTCGAAACATAGATGTATGTGGAAATTGGCTGCTGCTTCAGCCAACCTCAGGCACGGAGGGAGCATGAAAACCTGAGTGTAACAGTGATGTGTGTCTGGAAAAACCCGTATTCACCCCCAGGACATGTCCCCAGTGGTATCCACGGTGGCTGTTGCCCAGCACTGTCACTGACTCAGAGCCTGGATCAGACTGAGGAGCTCAAGAGAAGAGATGGAGAGAGGTGCCCTGCCCAGCACCACTTCTTTCTGCACCACTGCCTTCCCTGCCAGGCCCTGGTCCCCTGGGAATGAGCACCACTGCTGACTGCTTTGGTTGGGTGGTTTGGCTGTGGCCACTCCATTTTGAAGACTTCCTCCCTGTGCTTCTTGCAGCCCCTTGAGGACACTGTGGCTGCAGCTTGGGAAGTGGCAGGAGATGGAGGATCGAGCGTTTGGCTTGCAAGGTCCCTTGCCAGCCCCACCAACTGAAAGGCTGTGCCAGAGCCCCCCGGGGGACAGTCACTGCCTCTGCACTGCGTACAAAATCCCCTGTTTGTTGAACGTGCCACTGCCTGAGACTTCAGCAGTAGCTCCAAGATCTGCAGCCCACCAGCTACCCCCAGTGTGGGTTTTGTTGTGTGTGCACACACACCGCGGGGCAGCAGAGTGTCGCTGTACACCTGACACAGCACAGATATGTCTCCTCCTGTCCTCAGCAGCAAAAGCCAGGGCTGGTTTTAGCCTTTGCCCTAAATTTAGCTGGCTTAGAGATAGGGGGTTGATGTACCCACATCAACTGTGAAAGGTTTTCCAGGTCTTGTGAGCAGGGTCTGGCTGAAGTCCTGTGGTCCTTGTTCAAACAAAGCCGTCTCCACGAAACCAGAAGCAGGAAGCCAGTGTTTGTCTGAGCTCTTGCACCAGCACTGGCTGGCTTTTGCAGGGCCAAGATGTCCCTCACACTGCTAAGCACATGAGTGAAACTTCAGGAGGTCTAGTGAGGAATAAGGGACCAAGACACCTGCGAGGGGATGTTGGTTCTCCACACTCCAGCTGGGCTAGGTATGATATCCCACCCAGAAGCGACGGTGGCAAAGTCCTTAGTGGGTTTATGGCTAGGGGAAGAAAGGGACAGAGAGTAAAAACCATCTCAGGAATACCTGGCAGGGGAGGTTGCTTTGCTCTTCTGCCTGTGGATGCTGTGTTGTACCAAGGGGTTTCTTCCTCCCCCATTGGTTTGAGGTTCTGCTGTTGTGGGAGGCTTTTCAAAGAGCCCTGAAAACGCTTTGCAGCATTTTGTAGAGACAACCACATTTACTTAATTGTGTCTGGAAGTTGGCAATGCTTTGTTCCCGGTCTTCACCTCAACTTGCTGAGCTGTAGCTTGCAGGGGGACTGCAAGTCACCTGCTGAAATCTGGGCTCATAAAATTAGGATCAAAAGCCCCGACTAACTCTGGAGGCTGAGTAAGAGCAGGTGGAGGGAGGTGTCAGTGGCTTTGCTGTGCTCCTCCAGGCCTGGACCACAGGCAAGGCAGGCAGCCAAATGCTTTTTTTTGGTATGACAGAAGGGTGGTGGTTACTCTTACATCATCAAGTACTTCTATAAATGCCCAGCTGTTAAATATATCTGGGTTTGCTATATTTCTGTTCCGTCTCACCAGAGCAGATGATAGCTGTTCACCTCTCCCTGCAGTAAATGGGAGCAGGGCCAGCTTAGCTCCACTGTGAGAGGTAACAAACTTCACCTGAGATGTGGTTGCTTCTCCTGTGCTTGCCAGGCAAGCTCAGTACAGCTTTCTTCCCGATTTAACAAAACTTTGCATGATTTGTGGCTGCAGTCAGTTGAACTGACTTGAAAAATCAAGCAGTTTTTGATCCTGCAAAGTTACCGGCTATGTTCCTCATGATCCCTGACTTCCCCTGGAGGAAATGTGCAGGAGAAGAGCTGCCTTTATGCATTTTTGTGTGATGTAAATTGAAGACAAATCGACAAATAGAGGCTGAGAGGAGACTCAGCAGCTTATGTGAGCCACCTCCCAAAGCCCACTAGTGCCTGCTGCAGTGCAGATGTGTGTTGTCAGAGAGCTGCTGCCATGGGCACAACCCCAGGCTCGGCTTCCAGCAGCAGCATACAGTTGCCTGAGTCACCAAATTGCTGGACAGGAAAAGCTGATTCCCCTCTAGCACTACAAGAAAGGACACGCTGGACAGGCATCGTGTTTTTATTAGTGCTTCCGTGTGAGAGCAGTGTAAGCACATTGGGAAAAGGCACGGTTTTCCTCCCAGCAGTGGAGGAAGAAGGAAGTGCTAATCCAGAAGTTAATGTGGATTTTCCTTAATCACTAACACTACTGTGGGAGACAAGGGCCTGCTCTTTGCTCTCATTTGTCAAGGACCATTCGTCTCGGCATTTGAACATCTGTGTGAATATGCTTTTGTCTGGCGATTAACTGATTCCTTGTGATGGCAGAGACATGGGAAATCAGTGATGGCCTTAACTGCTTCTGCTTTCTTCCTTCTGGGTTTTGAGGTTATTGCTATAAATTATTTACAGGATATTGAGAGGTGTTTTATAGAATGAATGTGATGGGACACACAGGGCATGACCAGCACCTTGGTCTCCACATGTGCCAGGTGAATGGCTTTGAATATACAAGGTATAACCAGATTCAGGGCAGTTGGTGAGTGCTTGTGCTGAGGTACAGCATCTTGGCAGGCCCAAGGCAGGGATGGGATGGACAGACCCTTACCCTCAGCAGTCCCAAGCCCTGTGTCCAGCCTGCAGAAGCTGTGAAGGCTCTGCATGCCCGCCCTTTTTCTGACCTCACTGATGAGGGACTCTTCTCCCTGGTCATGCAACCCCACAAGGTAATTGTTTGAGCTTTGGTTCCTGGGATATTTTGCCTATGTTACCAGTTTCTTGCTTTCCTTCACTGTCCTATTATCTCCCACACAGCAATAAGTGTGATAACACAGAATTGCTTAAGAATGAAGCTACTGATCCCCAGCCCTGCTCTCACATGTCACCCTCTCCCATAGCCTCTCCCAGAACCTCCTGGCAGATGCTCTCCTAGGTGCCCCGGCAAGCACTTATCTGCAGTATCACAGGCCATGATTTGTTGAGGAAAAGAAAGTTTAGGACTGCAAGAAAGAATTCAAAACATGCTCAGAAGAGCAAAACCCGAGCAGTCCTCTGTGAAGACACAGCAGACAAGCTAGTCTTGCAGGAGGTGGAAAAGGCAGAACTGTGAGCAGGGACTTCTGTTTGGTGTCTTACTTTGGTCTGAAATATTTCCTTCTCCCTCAGGAGCTGCAGATGATGTTACCCATGAAGGAACCAGCTGAGAAACTCTAAACCACCATGTTTTAATAAATATTAGTATCCTGATGTTCCAGAAGGGAGGGAAGGGCTGCACCAGAAGCAGCTGTGTAGTGCCTGAAGTTAACCCAGCTTGGCTAAGAAGGCTGCAGCTTGCACCCCTTTGGCTCACCCGCTGGGGGAAGGGGAGAAGGTGATACGGAGAATGGAAACCTGAGCGTCAGGGTGTGAATTTTACCCAGGGCTTATCTCCATCTTCAGTATTTCCTTTGCAAAGTGTTTTGATGATTCCCAGCAGGAGGTGGGGAGAGTGCATTCTTCTGAGGGCCAGCGCAGCTGCTGGCAGGAGCTCGGACTATTTTAATATTCTTTCTAACAAAGGGCATCAGGGCGCATGAATTTCAGGGATAGAAAAAGAAAAGTAAGAGAGGAGCTTTTATAACCCTGGGCATTTTTATTTTTCCTTATCTCTAGGGGATGAAGGATTTTTGTCTCAAAGGAATGAGGGATTTTTAAGTATTTGCTTTTCCTTGCACTCTGTGCTACGTAACTGGACACAGCCCTTACAAAACCCTGTCCCAGGCTCTGCAGATCTTCACGGGGGCTGCCTGTGTGTGCACACAAGTTTATCCACCAGCGATGGTCCGAGGCAGCTGCAAGCAGCCTGCAAATCCACTGACGGTGAGCTCTGGAGAGCTTTCTGGGCCGAGCGCTGCCCAAGAAGGGCTTGAAGCCATCAGCAAAAGTTCCACCTCTGGTTCTTGAGACTGTGTGTCCTCGGCAGCGGGGCTCCGGCCGGAGGTATTCCAGCCTGATCTACCTGAAGGGAGGGTGCAGTCAGGTGGG
>NW_009718106.1:0-3087 GCF_000703405.1 Apaloderma vittatum
GTCGATGGCGGCGGCCTGATCCCCGTGCGCTCTTGTGTCGCTGTGCCAAGGCCTCCAGCTTTAAGAAGCCGTCGTTGGGAGCTGCGTCCCAGAGGAAGAAATCGAGTCCCAAGCTGGAGCTCACCGAGGAGCAGACGCAGGAGATCCGGGAGGCATTTGACCTGTTTGACACCGACGGCAGCGGGAGCATCGATGTGAAGGAGCTAAAGGTGAGGGGTTTCCTAGCGCTAAAAGCACAGTTCTGCTGAGGGAATAGGAGCATAAACGCCTAAATGGCTGTAAATTGGAGATTTGTTTTTTTCCTCCCAGCATAAAACTTTGTTGTCAACAGGTACACTGATCTCTTTAATTGCAGCTCTTTACAGCTGTTATGAGGTGTCTGTAGGGCTGGGCCGGCCAAAATATGTCGATAGTTCTGTGTTTTCTGTACTGTCTCCATCTCTGTCAGTAAAACATCAAAGAGTTTGTGCATATTAAAAAGGTGGGCTTTTTTCCCCCCCCTTTTATGTGTTGTAGAGGATTGCATGCTGTCAGGGGTTAGGGCTGGGCTGGCCACTAAACACAGATGGAGGCCCAAAGACGGGAAAGGGAATAAGGCAGAGAGACAAACTGGAAAAGAAAACAAAACCAGCTTTAATAAAACAATGATAGTGATAATAAGGTATGATTTCTATTTATTTTTTTTTTGCCCTTAAGGTGGCCATGAGAGCACTAGGGTTTGAGCCTAAAAAAGAAGAAGTCAAGAAGATGATATCGGATATCGATAAGGAAGGAACAGGAAAAATTAGCTTCAGTGACTTCTTGATGGTGATGGCACAGAAAATGGTATGTGCATTTTAAAAGTCACAGTGAAAGCAATTTTGAAAATGGCTGAGGACCTTTACTCTCCTTTTGGTTTCTGGAAGATGAAAGCACTATTTTAATCTTAACAACAAAATAAAAAGTCAGAATTGCAGGACAGGAACTACCCCATCTCATTTTTCAAGGCAAGGTTGAAATAAGTATTCCTCAACAAGTTTCTTTAAGAGTCAGTTTTGTGTGTGTGTAGGAAAAGGGGGAAAACTGAAATCAAGATTTTTATCCCAGATTTAATCCAACTCTGGCCTGCAGAAAGCAGCTGGCAGCATTAGCACATTACATGGATGACTGTGTAGCAGTGCACTGCTATTTCTTTTCTTGAGTTTTAAAATATTTGCAGATGAAATCTCTGGCTTAAAAAAAAAAATCTTAAAACATGTTGAGTAAAACTAAGTATTTAACAGTGGAAGATCCTGGTGCTGAAATCCCAAAGGTGTCTGGTTAGTTGTGAAAGAAAAAAGTTCCCTGAGACCCTGAGGTTCAGAAAGTATCGTTGTGCTTCCCTCTGCCTTCAGCTTTTGTACGTACGCTTCCTATGGCTGGGCATCTTTAAATTCACTCGTAGGAGAGTTTCTCAGCCTGGGTCATGCTTCTCTTTTATAACTTTGAGTGTTACCTGCAACAACGAAACCACTACTTTTTTCCCCTTAAACTCATGCTTACTTCTTTAAGGCTGAAAAAGATTCCAAAGAGGAGATTCTCAAAGCTTTCAAACTCTTTGATGACGACGAAACCGGCAAAATCTCCTTCAAAAACCTCAAACGTGTCGCCAAAGAGCTGGGGGAAAATCTCACAGATGAAGAGCTGCAGGTTTGTACCTGGTGTACGAAGCCATGTCAGAATGGCGGCAGTAGAATTGCAGTTTTAGTTACGGTGATGTAAAAGCAACAACTCAGCTCCAGGAGTTTTGTTTCTTCCAGGACAGTTCCTATAATACAACATTTTCTGTACACATTTCTGAATAAATATATGCAGACCTATTAGTGTCTGCTTTAGTAAATGTTTTGTGGCATCGTAGGTCTGAGATCGAGCCATCGCTGTCCTCTCCAATGCAACTTACTAAAAGGTGGTTCTAATTCTGAATTAATCTAACAGCTCTAGTCCTAGTCTGATCTGTGTTTAACTTCTGAATGCAAATGTCTTCCAGGAAATGATCGAGGAGGCAGACAGAGATGGGGACGGGGAAGTGAACGAGCAGGAATTCTTGCGGATCATGAAGAAGACCAGCCTTTACTGACACAGAATTTTATTTTTTTTTGCATATATTTATATATATATATGTACATGTTTGGTAGGTGCCTCATGTTTTTACAGTCTTTTATTTGTTTCGAGAAGGCAGAAAATATAGGTCCGTCTTTTAACCTTGTGTTTGTGAACCTTTACCAGCCGCTCACCTGTCTACGTGTGGCAACGTGGTTGCTCGTTTGTGTTTGTAAGATGTTTACACCCTTTGTTTCTGAAACACAAATCAGATTTTTCAGTGACAGTATTCAGCCTCTCCTCTGGCTAAAAAACAGGTGTCAAATGATTATGGTTTGGGCGAGAGAGAACTCAAAACCAGGGAGTGCCGATCTCTTATTTCCCAGCAGCTGCAGTTTGTGTTTAATGATTTAATGGTTGGGGTCCAGCTAAAGTCAACTCTCTGTGACGTATTTGCAGGGATCAGCTCTTTATACTCTGTTTTGTTATGATTTTCACCTCCTCCTTTTTTAATATGTTCTTTAAGCTGAAAAGAAAATTAAGTAAATAGGCTGCTGCAACTTCACTTGCTGCTATTCAGTTCACACGTTTAAAGGAGTCTCTTTGCAAAAAAATAAAAATAAAAAGAAGAAAGTTGCCAGTGCTGGTGATGAAAGCTCTGTATGTTTGCAGGAACATTCAGTGGCTGCAAATATAAGATCATGTTTAAAATAAAATGTCTTTATTTTAAGCCGTCAGAGCTGTGGAAGGAAGCACAGAGAAACGCCTCCATTACAGGAAACTCATTTTCTCATTTTAACACGAGACACGTAGAGGAGCATGTAAGTGCTAAGGGGTACCCAGAAAACTCAGATTATTTAATTTATCGGCCAGGTTTAATTTCATAAACGCGGGACGTGACCACCGCTCCTCAGGAAAAACGGGATTTCAGGTGTCCGGGCGGGAACGTTTGTCCCACCTCCGAGCTACTTCTCGCCCAATCAGCTCCCGCGCTTTCCCTGAGGAGCAGGAGTGCTAGCCAATGAGGAT
>NW_009718106.1:3161-10273 GCF_000703405.1 Apaloderma vittatum
CCGTGGAAACCGTCTTCCGGTATTCCCGGTCAGCAAAGAGCAGAGGTGAGAACTGCGAGAGGCCTTGGAGTCACCGGCACCTGCTCAGAACACCGGCGGGCGGGAAGAGCTCGGTCTGAGCGGGGCTTGGCCTGTGGGGGTAAAAGGGGGAGAGCGTTATCCTGCGCCCCGGAGGAGATGGGTTCTGTGGCCTTGGGGCGTTCAGGCGAGTCTGACCACTTCTTTGACCATTTTTCCGATGCCATCGTAGATCTCGTGGATCGAGGCGTTGCACATGAAGGCGCTGGTGGTCACCAGCTTGTTCTTCGCATCCACGTGAATTTCAGAGACGTGTTTGTTCACGTGCTTGCACCCGAGCTCCTTCATGGTCTCGGCAGTCTTTGCGTAAGGCCACCTGCAAGAAGAAAAGAGAATAAACCCCGTGTGGAGAAGCTGTTGTTACACAGAGCACTTTGTCCACCAGACCCTCTGGCATCGTCTGCTCTTGGGCGAGGGAAGGACGGGTTCCTCCTTTCTAGAAATCTGAACAGCTCCTTGACTCAAAATCGAGTTTATTCCCTTGAGATTCTTGCAGTCTCTTGTGCCCCCGTATGGTAAAATATCCCCATTACAGACAACTGTAAAAAAATAAAATAAAAATCAGATTTCTAATTTTGACAGACACGCATAGAGGAATATGTAAGTGGCAAGGGGCACATAAAAAACTGATCGTTTCTCAGCCAAGGCTAATTTAATAAATGCGTCACATGGATCATTTATGCTCAGAAATAACCAGAACTCGTATCTGGGCAGAGTGGTTGAGACAGGGTGCTCTCTAGGTTGGGGAGGTGTTGCTGATGCCGTGATGTTCACGGGACAATTTCATATCAGCGCCCCAAGGTTACTCACTTCTCACACTCTGTGTCGTGACCCACAGTCAGCTCGCAGCCTGGGAAGATTTTGGCTGCCAGCACTGGGGAAATGCAGCACAGGCCAATGGGCTTTTTGGCAGCGTGGAACGCCTTCAGGACGTCCTCCACCTCTTTGGAGATGGTGCAGTTCTTGCCTTGGGTAGCCCAGGTACTGAGGTTTTTAGCCACTCCAAAGCCACCTGGGAAAAGAGACAGAGACGGAAAATTAGTGCTCCAGGGCAGGATTTCTTTTCAGGTATTATTTGGTAGAATGCTCAAATGGATTTGGTGGATGGCAGCATGTCTCTAATATTGACAAAAGAATTAAAACCAGACAAGCTGAACTTTTTGTGAGCTGACTGCCAGGAGATGAGACAGCAGAGGTATCAATCCTCAGTCAGGTATCATGTGTTACCTTTGAATTCTAAGTTCTGAGTTATGGTGGAACATGGCGACAAGTTTTCACTTGTCTCTTAATCCTTGCTCCAGGCCTAATCTCTCCCCACCGAAATCACATGGTCATACCTTCACTAAGGATGAATTAACTGCCAGATGGACCAAGCTTTTGAGTCACCCTCTCTCTGTCCCAGCCTCTTCTCCTGATGAGAAGGTAGGCATGTTGGTGAGGAGAGGATTGGATTACAGCCAGTAAAAAAAAAAAAAGCCCAGTAGATGGTACAGAGGATAACTCAATTGGCAGTTACCTGCCCTCTGCGCGTGGGATAAGCTTCTGCATTGCCATGTGCTCTTTTAATGTAAGTCTAAGCTAGCGTGCCAGTGCCAGCACAGGTGGAAGATGTCTCTTCTTCCAGTCCCTGCTTCCAGCCTGTCCTCTTCCCCAGTGGCTGTGCCCTGTTCCTCTCCAGCCCGTGACTCCCGTGTCTTTCAAGGCCTATGGCACATCTAAGCCGTTCTCAAGAGTTTTTGGGCGTGCAGACCCCACGTGCTCTCCTACCTGGAATGATGAGGGCGTCCAGCCCCTTGACATCCAACTTAGCCAGATCCTTGATGTTGCCTCTGGCTATTCTGGCGCTTTCAACTAACACGTTGCGTTTCTCCTGGGTTGGCTGTCCTTTCACATGGTCCACCACGTGCATCTGGTCGACATCAGGAGCATAAACCTCTGCCTGGGGAGGGAGAGGAGAGGCCTGTTATCCTTCAGTTTTGTTTCCTGAGCGTTTTAAACATCATGGGGAGTGAGTGAAAATGCTTGAGTTTATTAGGAAACAACTTTGCTGGTGAGTGCAGTGACCTTCAGGCTCACCTGTGGTATCATGTAGCATCAAGAGGGTCATTGTCATAGGGAGGAGAGTGAAGGCGAAGAAGCCCACATGGCTTATTTTGGGGGGTGAAGTGCTAGAGGGGGAGCAGTGAGTGCTTTCCTTCCTAGGAAAACGAGATGTCCCAAGAAGCACTGGTGAAGCCATTTCTTGGAGGTTTTCATGTGCAGGCCCATCAGTCACCTCCACAGAGCCAGTCATCCGCTACGCGTGCTGACCACCCGGCGAGCTGCTCTCCACCACATGCCTCTCACAGAGACAGGGCTTGGGAATTTCTTGTCCCTGGCCACTGTTTTCCCAAAGCCAGTGTATTACTTTTTCTGGAAAATGCTTCCCCTTCGTTAATAACTGTTTCAAGCTCACATGTGGAATTTAAGAGGAGAGGGTGGCAAACAGACAGGTGATATGTTCTGGGACTGAGCAAGTTTGAGTCCTGGGCTCCACAATTTAAAAAGGAAGGTATTCGAAGGTGTCCAGAGGAGGACAACAAATCTGGTGAAACTGGAAGGAATGTCCCATGAGGAGTGGCCGAGGCCCTTGGGGTTGTCTAGTTTGGAGAAAGGGAGGCTGCAGGGTGACCTCATTGCTCTCTATTGTTTCCTGAGGAGGGACATGTAGAGGGAGGTGCTGTGCTCTTCTCCCTGGGGTCCAGGGACAGAATGTATGGGAGTGGCTCCAAGCTGCACCGGGCAAGGCTTAGACTGAACACGGGGAAGCATTTTTTTACTGAGAGAGTATTCAGAGACTGGAACAGGCTTCCTGGAGAGGTGATCAGTGCCCTGAGCCTGTCAGTGTTCAAGGGGCATTTGGACAATGCCCTTAACAACACGCTTAACTTGGTCAGCCCTGAAGTGACCAGGCAGTTGGATCAGGTATTGTTGTAGATCCCTTCCAACCGAAATACGCTGTGCTGTGCTATTCTTTGTGTCCTCAGGCAAGCATGACTGGGAACTGCAAGGAGGACATTGATACAGCGCCTGAGCTTCCTCCACAAGGGGTCCCTGCCGATCAAGGGATGAGCGCAGGGGGATGCTCCAAGCCGGCCAGTTCAGCGTATGGCAGGAGGGAAGTGAGTGCAGCAGCGCCAGGAGAGAGGAAGGAGAGGCAAAATTACACACCGTGGAGAAAAGGTTTGGACAAGCCTCGGCTTTAAATAAAACGGGGAATGCACACTTTGGAGGCTTTGGAATTGGGTGGGCTGTTTCCAGAGCACATGTACCTCACTGCTGCGCCTTGGTACTTAATAGAGCAATTTGCATTCCCAGGAGAATGGCTCCGACCCGGATTTATGGGTGGCTCAGAGCTGAGCCTAATGTTACATCTCCCTCCCAGCCCCACAGAGTGGCTATCCTGACTAACGTTATATTACAGAGAGTCGCCTTTTTTACCCCAGCTGAAGTTCAGCTTGCAGAGTTCAGCTTGCAGGAACTTTTCTATTTTCAGTTCAAACTTCAGAGTATAAAAAAGATGAATCTCAAACAGCTGAAAAACAGTAGTAGTCTTTTAAACAGAAATACCAAAGCAGAGAAGAGAAAGCACAAGCTGAAAAAAGAACAGAGAATGCATTTAGGAAAGTTTGTTTCAGAGTTTGAAACACCAAACCAGTCCCCTCCTACAGCAAAGCTGTGAGAGCAAAGCAGAGAGCGGGGAGTTCTCCCCGCTCACTGTAGCAGCCCCTACACTTTGCTGTGACTCCAGTCGCCTCTGCTTGGCGATTATTCCAGCAGCAACGGGGAGCTTGTGATTTGTCCAGCAAACTGCAAAGCTCCTTAGAGACAATTACCTTTTGCAAGAGACAGAGATTTAAAAGCAGAGCGGAGCAACAGGAGCCAGAGATGGGGCAGGAGCCTGCCAGGGTGCCTCTTACCTGTGCCCCCTCCCTGCTGAGATGCACCAGCACAGCAGAAGACTCATGGATCTCGCTCCCGTCGTACACCCCGCAGCCAGCCAGCACGACAGCCACTCTCTTTCCCATGGTTGCAACCAGAGCAGGAGGATTCCCTGGAGAGCCCCAAAATTGCTGTGCGTCTCTGTTCGCTGCCCGGAGTCTTTTATAGCATGATCCCTCCCCCAGGAGCAGGTGGGGCCAGGAGGGTTGGGCTGAATTTCTTACTGGCAAGAAAGTTTTATTTCCAGTGCCACAGGCAGGGCACGTAAATATTATTTGTTTCCTCAACCAACTGCTCCCTTGCAGATCTTCTTCCCAGCACGTTGTCTCCAAAGCTTCCCCAGCTGACATGACCTGTTCAACAGAGCAGCTGTGTTTTTCCTTCTCAGCTGTCAATCTTCAGACCAAAGCACCAAAGTCTTTGAACATAATTTGGTATCAAAGGGAGCCCACCCAGAACAAGTATTCAAGCCAGTACATTCCTATTTGCAGTCCATTTTTTAAAAACTCTGCACTGCGTAGGCAGCCTCACTCTTTTAACACCAAAATCTCCTTCCCTGACCTTAATTTTCCCGGGGAAGCGGTTCCAGGAATTGGCAGAGCCCTGTCCTCTGTTTGGAGCACATGGCACCAAGATTCACAGCGTGGGACAGGGACACTGCCATCCCCATGTGGAGACTTGTTCTTCCTCATCCTTGATCTGCTCGCACTTCAGATGATTAAGTACCTCTCGATTTCGGCTTTGCTCCCTTGGAATAACTGTGGCCTGTTGAGGCTGTCTTGCCATTCTTCAGAGAACAGGAAAGTTCATGCAGCATGGCTGAAGAGTGGTTTTCAGGGGTTATTTATAAGAAATTTTGCTTATGTCTCTCATATTTGGAAGAGATAAGAAGTGCATCCTGTGTGTAATGAGATGTTAGTCATAGGTGGCACAAGGAGGACACTCGCTGCTAATGCCTGTGACTTCATTTATTGCCTGCATCTCTTAAAACTAGTGATATCAGGCACCACATACTCCTGGTTGCTACCTGTGCAAGCAGGAACAAAAAGCATGTGAGAAAGGACTTGTAGTTCAGCTAATCTAACACAAGCTTTTCCCTCCAGTTACTTTTATTATCCAGAACATGAATTAGACTGTGAGATGTACATGGAAAACACCCAAAGCCTTTTCACTGCTGTTTGGTTTGGTATCTAAGGTATTCCAGGTGTGCTTTAGAAATGTGTTATTTCCTCTTGCATGAAAAAACAGCTGAATCATGCTACAACTTGAACGGACAGATTCTCCCTCTTAGCTGGTTAGAGAGCAGTCCCGTTAGTGACGGCACAAAGATAGCCAGAGGCTGGTGATTTAAACAAACTTACTGCTTGCTGCAAACCACAGCGTTTAGCTCTGCTTCTTGCAAACTGACTGAGCGGGTTCCCCTTACTGATATAGGTGGTTAGGGGCAAACCAGACTTGTTCCAATGTTTGCTTCCTTGTGTAATAAGCTTTATCTCAATAGGTATGTTGAACCAACAGATCAGATTCTTGATAAATAATACTTTTCAACTGAGTTACTCCATTCTGCCTGGGAATGTCTGCACACGTCTATTACAGTAGAGATATTGGGCTTTAATACTAACGCCCTGCTTTAACCTGCATTAATATTCTGGTGAAAACGAGTGTGAAGAAACCCTGTTGCCTCAAAGCTTTTCTCAAAGGGTGAGCACAGTTCGATATAATCATCCTCCAAAGCTCTGAAGGAACCAGGGAAGTTTTGGAGCCATAGAGATGCGGCTGGGCAGGGGAAGCATTCCATCATGCTCCAACTGGCTCAGGGAGCATTTGACATTATCTGTGGACCCTGACTGCCTGGGGTTGGTCTGGATGTTGCTACAAATCTAATGCTTCATGGATGATCCTGGAGGCCTGTCTTTGAGCTCCAGTCTGTGCAGCTCTAAGTCCTGTTTTCAACAGCTTTTCTGTGCTCCAACCCTGGCTGTGGAGCATGATGTGTTGGGGAACACAGAGCAGGATCTGCTGAGAGGAACACATCAGCTTGCTGCTGCAAGGCCTCTGCAGGGTCATCCTGGACCAGCCCAGTAATACTAATGTGAAGCTTTTTCACTGTTCTGCATCTTTTATCTTGTCTAGAGGCCAAGAGTGGAATTTGCTTTAACTGGGGCTGATGGGAACAGGAGCCGAGTCCTTCACAGGAATAGGCCCTACACTGGCCCGTTGCACACAAACGAAACAACGGAGGAATGTACGTAAGTGCAGGCAAGTGTTGCCTCTATTTCCCTCGATGCTCTGTAAGGTCTTGCAGAAGAGTTCTCTGCCTCATTCCCGCTTCACATGTGACCCAGGACATATCCACTGGTTTCTGCAGCCTCTCCTTCACTGATAAAGGCCTTTATTCCCTGATCACACATTCTCCACGGGAAGCAGTAGGAAGCTGTGAACAGGTCCTTCGTGTCGCCTTTGGGATACGGTAGCTATCGTGGCAAGGACTGGTAGTCACTCCCTGCCTGCACGGTTCTCCTGGAAAGCCAGCAAGGCTCCTCTAGATTTATCCTCAGGCTGATGGTCTCCAGGCTGTGTGTGCGTTGACATCTCGCTCTTGGAAACCAGGAGCTCCCTGTGGGTGTGCACAGAGAGGCTGGATTGGATCGATGTGGAGTGACCCGTGGGCAGAACTCACCTTTAAGGGAACGGCACTGAATTTGCCAGGCATTCAGAGCTGTGACAGGGACAAACAGCAGGACCATGGCCAGTGTGAGGAGAAGTAACTGGTCCCTAAGGAGCTCCTGGGCTTGCAAAGTGCTTGTTTGCTCCAGCAAGGTGGGTTCTTTAAAAAACCTTAATTTTAACCAGTGTGATTTCCTCCCTGGCAGTAGCAAAAAGGCAGTAACAGTAATAAACGCTCAGCGTTATTTTTGAAGTGTCTTCTTTAACAAGGGTTAATCAACAGTAAAATTGCCAGGCCCCTGGAGGGAGCTACCAGCAGCCCGTGCTGACTCACAGGCTGAAATTTATTGCGGCAAGGAACTCTCTTGCATTTCCTCCTGCGTGCG
>NW_009718106.1:10317-36386 GCF_000703405.1 Apaloderma vittatum
CAGGGAGGATCGCAGGCCAGTGGAGTTGGTTTGGTTATAAAAAGCTAGGGAGGAAAGAGAGGCAGCATTTCAGCCTGCATCTGGGTCTCCAGCGGACTCGGCGATGGCAGACAGGAAAGCTGACTCACTGCATTCCTCCATAGGGCTCTGGGGCATTTCCGCAGGTAGGGATCGAGTCCTCTTGGCACGGGAGGGTGGGGTTGGGTCTGGCTTTCACGGACAACCCCCTTTTCCAAGGGGGCTCAAGAGTCTTGTTTATGCGGAATCTTCCTCTGCCTGGGTAAGGCTTTTAGATCCAGCGATCCCGGTGCCTAGTTTGGCAGCCAACAAAATATTTGTCTTGGCTTTAAAGTGCTGGCCTGAACTTTTGTACTCGGTCCATCCTGGCTGAGAAGCAAATCAAAACTTTTTGGTAGTCATGTTCATAAATTATCCTTGTTTGGATGCACTTTCTTTTCCTTTTTTAACCATTTTCCCTGCAGTTCTACTTTCTGTATTCACTCCCTTTCATCTGCTCCTTCTTTGCATTTCCTCTGTGTGCTGCCCCTTTTCATTTTCAGGCTAGTTTTCTGTAAGCACGGGGCTTGTGTGACCATCCAGAGAGTGTGCGTGGGTCTGCCTGTCTTTTGTGTGATTGGAATCGAGAGCTGATTTTTACCTTCATCTGACAGTGGGGGAGCACTTTCAAACACGGTTAAGCTCAAATTTCTTAAACTTAAAAAAGAGGCAAGACCTTGGACACAAGATAAATTACAACACCCCCTCCCAGCTCCTTAGATTGCATTATTTGCACATCTCGTACTGTTATTTTTGATTTGTTCCCTGCTCTTGCCACTCTTATTTTTTTGGGCAAAGCTTACAAGCTCTTTCTTCTTTTCTACCTCACTTGTCACACACAGGATCACTCTTACTGGCGGTGCATTTCTACAGTTTGCCCAGAGCAGCCCCTCTGATCCCCAGCACAGCTCTAGGAGTCCTTCTGTTGGTTTTATCGTCTCTTTTGGCATATGCAGGTAAGACTCAGAGGGCGGCCAGCTTCAGGGCGTCCCTCTTCCACAGCTTTGCATGTAGCTGCTCTGCTTTGCCAACGGGTCTCTACAATCCGTGGCAGCCTTGCCAGACTGCTGATTCCTTCTCCTGGAGGAGTGTTTCAGCACAGCACATTTTTCCTCTATAGGCAACTAAAGAAATCAATGTTAGTTTCAAACCAATGCTTGCCATGAATACACGATTTCTCTAAAAACGGTTCCCAGGCGTCTGCGGGTGGGCATGTTGAAAGGTAAATGCCATGAGATCTCGTTATCTGAGAGAAAATAATGGCTGCCTATAACAAAGTGCACACTTGTTAGAGTGAATGCTGAAGTATTTCTCTGTTTTAACTTGGAGCAACGAGGACATGAAAATCTAAGAGCTGATGCTGGTACTTTTATCTCTGCAAAGCAGACGGCTTGGCAGAGACATTACATATTTTAACCCATAAACATAGGCCCCCTCTTCTCCATCAGTGGTGGCACAAAGCCCTAGCAGAAAGCACAGCTGCCTGTCCTAACTGCCCCTTCCCATAACCTACTGTCTCAAAATCACAGGTCTGTCTCCGTCGTCATTTGTTTCACAGGAATTCAGAGAAGCCTAAGAAATGCCTCCCTGTCCTTGTCTCTCTGCCTGACCATCTCAGTGTTCTGGTGTGGCTATGGAGTGGTCTTCATCCTGGGAGGGCAAGGAATTTTGAATGACACCGGTGATTTCCGCAACGCCTTGATGCCTGGCCTGGTCACATTTACTTTGGCACTACTCATTATTGCAGTGGTGGGCTTCCTTTGCAGAGAGGTCGTCCTGGCTGTGATTGCTTCTGCTCTCTCCCTTGCCAGTGCTCATGAAGTTGCGGTGCATTACAGCACAGCTTTCGGTTCCTCTGCTGTGGCTTGCAATTATGTGATTATCTGCTTGGTTGGGGGTTATTTCGCTCTGGGAAGGATTCTCTATTTCCTAACCAAAGAGAAAATTGCCCTCCCTGGCACAGGCCCGGCCAAGAAAAGGACCCACGAACAGATCCCATCCCCCAGTGGCAGCGTGAATCATTTTGCAGTCACCGGTCTGATCCTGAACATGCTGTCTGCCAGTGTCTTTGGCTGTAGGCTCCTGGGTGTCACTGGCAAACTTTTTATCGGTCAAGTGCCCTGGCTGTGGGCAGCTGGGATCTACCAGCTTGGCATCTGCATTTTGTCGTACCGTGCGATGGATGTACTAATGGCTACGTTCTTCGGCTTCACTTCCATCCTGAAATTTGCCCAAGGCTATTGCCTTCTGTACCCAATCTGGCAACCAGAGGAGCCGTCTTTCCCCATTCCATTCCTGGTGGTTTTCTCGATTCTTTTTGTTGTCTTGGCCCTTTTTGTCACTCTTAGGAGCCCGGTCGATGGCCTGTACTTGCTCTTTTATGTGGCCTACTGCATGGCGTTAGCTTGCCGGCCCAAAGGATTTTTTGAAGGGGGACCCCAAGGCGTGGATGTGGCCATCTTTGTGGCCTCAGCCTTGATGACTCTAATTCACCTGTACAACGTGAAAGCAAGCACCAAGATCCCAACCGGGAAGGGTGCTGTGAAGGCCCTGCTTGCTCGCGGCAGTTTTCTGAAGCTTCGTGAGGGGGCAGACCTTCACGCTCCCTACCTCGGTTATTCTAAGTACGCAGATGCAGAAGTACTTGGCTATGCCTGCAGTGTCCTTGCTTCTTTTGCGATAACAGTGACACGGGACCCACAGGCTCCACTTGCCACTGTTGTAATTCCCTGGGTAGTGGTAGCCGGCGGGATCCTTAAGCTTCTAGGTGGCTCCGTGGCCTTTGCCCGGGGCAAAACACTGGAGAGCAGTGCCTTCATTCTCTATGCTGTCATGTGGGTCATTTGGGGCTTGACAAGATACGGTGGCCTCTATGGCACTACCAGAAGCTTCCACACAGCGGTAGGCATTGTTGCTTTCATGCTCTTCAACGGCTTCATTGTCTTCTGCACACTCTTCTTAAACATGGCCTGGTTCTTTTACTCCTTTGCGTTCTCACTCATTGCCGTCAGCTTCCTGCTGGATGCCATCCATGCTCTTCCAGCTGGCTATGACGTTGCTGCCACTCTCATTTTTGGTCTGGTCAGCTTTTACTGCTTCCTCTCTGCCCTTTTCAACAGTGTCTTTGAGGGTTCCTGCTTACCGATGGGTAGGCCCCTTATACAGCTTAGTGGTGTGGGGGGAGGAATGACCAAGTGCCTTCACCTGCCTGCCAGGAAAGCATCCTCAGTCAAGAGAATTGCAGGTAAGGGAAATACACAGGGCATAATGTGGGGGCGGAGGGAAAATTCGGGGGGGTTTGGAGCAGAACATGATTAAAAGGACGTTGTTTCAATGCAGGTGTGGAAACTGTGACAATCTGATTTTAATGAAATGGGCCAAGTTACAGGAGTCATTAGAAGATAAATTCACTATGGGGGAAATAGGACCAATTCCTTGATAGCAGCTGAGTTTAGCAGTGAATTTGCTGCTGTCTCTCTTGTATCATATCTCAGTCTGCTCATCAGTCGGAGACACATGAATCCTCCAGGTTGGGGCTACCACCGAAAGCTTTGTGCAGAGAAAGCAGGGCAAATGCACGGTGCTTGCTCTCTCCACAGGGCTGAATGCCTTCTGGCCCTGATGAACGTGGCCCAGAACTCCGTTAAATGCCTGATCTCTTCTTGGATGAATGCTAGAAAATGCACTGTCAGACGAAATGCTTTGGTGGTTGGGAAAAGGAGATGAGAGCACCGATTTGGCTGTTTTGTCTGTGACAGCTCTTCCGTGAATTACAGCCCCTCACTTCTAGTCACTCAAGGGGTTCTGCCCTGTTCACATGCCAACAGATATCCTGAAGGATGGAGGCACTTGCGGCATCCCCACAGATACTGTGTACGTGCTCGTGGCAGCCTGTAATCGCCCCGATGCTGTGGAGAAGGCTCACCAGTGAGTATTTGTCTTGCTCTCCCAGTGAGGGCTCCCTTGGCTAGTCTAAAGACTTGCTGTTGGCTACAGCGATTGAGAGCGAGGGGCACACGGCTCAGCCTTTGTGGGAACAGCAGGGTGGTGAGCCTGGGGGAGAAGATCTGAGTGAGGGAAGGAGACAGCTGACCTGGCATTGTCTTTGGGGATATTGAAGGCTCCTGGCAGATGGTGGAACCAGGTAGCCTGGGTATCACGAGGAAACCCAAAGAAGTGGCAGATGGGGCAGGGGTTTATTGTACGTGCTTGTAGGTACATATTGTCACAACAAAACCCCTGGCAAATGTTGCTCCTGCTGTACGTCTGTAAGCAGCTGAGATCCCTCATGGTGGTGAGGTTTCCACAGAACTTGGGCAGTTGAGATTTCTACCCATCCCTACACAAGAAGCTAAACTCTTGATTTGGAGTAGACATCCCTGATTGAGAATAGTCGTTAACGTCGTTTTCTGTCAGGTCACGTGTTCAGCAGTCCTACTTTTACCACAGACTGGTGACCTGGGGCAGAGCCCACACACCTTCCCTTAACTTTAGCATTGCCGACACAAATTTCCTTTTCAGCTTGAAAATAAATCCCTGCCTTACTACCAGGCTCATCTTTCTTGCCTCCTTTCCAGCTCCAAGCGCCAGGCTCAGGATCGCCCCATGTCACTCTGGATTTCTAGCCTAAAGCAACTGGAACCTGCAAAGCATTTGTTCAGTCCCCTCCTCTGGGACTTCATGGAGGCTGCCTGGCCATCTCCCATTAGCTTGGTGGTTCCCAGAGGTGAGGAAAGGCTGTTACTTCCGAGCTCTCCTGAGAACTTTACCTTTGAGCCTCTGACATTAAGTCACGCGTTCCTGCGAGGCCCTGTGCTCCGTGGTGATGTTTTGGGTACAAGCATTGTGTTCGGATCGATGTCTGTTCTTAAGTGCCGTGGGACTCTTCCTTGTGCAGGTGAATGGGTGGACTTCCTGGGAATGAAGGACTCCGCTAAATACGTCGGGACCCCTCAGAGCGTTGCCATCCGCATCCCCGACTGCTCTGTCACCACGCACCTCATCGACTTGGTGAGTGGCCAGAGCGTGCTCATTCCAGACCTTCCCATTCCACTGTCCAGCGAGCAGGCTCGTGCCGGTCACTGCTGGAGGAGAGGAGGATAGTGAGAGGCTGGAGCACTCCAGCAGCTCTCTTGGCCTGTCACCTCTCCTCTCTTTTTTATTTTTCTCAGTGAAATGCAGATCCTGGCACGTTCAGACACGTTTGGGGAGTGAAACATGCTAAAATGAGTAGTACCGTTAAGAAGGGGTGAGGTGTGCAGGCAGCTGGTAGCTGATTTTATTGCAGAAAAGAGAGTAAAAGAAATACCCACCAGGTCAGAAAGCCAGAAAGGTTGCAATTAATAGACACTTTACCTGATTTCCTACATAGAGCACTTCTGTTTGCAAGCACAGGCTTTTCTGAAGCCAGAATAACTTTGGAAGGTCCAGAACGTTGCTAGAGGACCTGTGATACCCTGATGTTCTGCTCATTTCTAGGACAGACGTTGTAGGTCTTTGGCAGTTGCTGTTGCTGGAAAACTAACTGTTCTTTCCTGGTGGATACCAGTAAATCCCAGTTCAGCGAGGTGTTAATCACCCCTACACAGGTTTGATGGGACTGTAGTGGCCTGCAGAGTGGGTGTCTCTACGTGTGTGGGTCACATTGAGTTCTGACAGTCTCAGAGACTCACGAGCAAACTACAAGTCACCTGTTCTATACAGCAAAACATCCTCAGAGCTTTTATTCCATTTTCCTGTCACCAGGTTGGCCCCATTGTGGTCACATCAGCCAACCCGACGGGAGAGGCCGACACCACGCACCACAACCAGGTGTATGCCAAGCTGGGAGATAAGGTAATCGGGGCTCTCTGTCTTTTCATTCTAGCTGGTCCCGAAAGATTTGGGGATGGAAGAACACAGCCACCTTGTTTCCTGTAGGCAAATCAAGAATCTGAGAACGCACCTCATTAAAAAAAAAATCTTATGGACCTTCCTTGTGTTGGTGTCATAGGGAAAAACCAGTGTAAAATGCAGAACTTGGTTGGAAAACAAAATTCTTCTGATTTATACAGTCTAGTTACAGCTTGGCAATGTGAGTTAGTTCATCTTCCAACACAGAATGATATGAGCAACAAAAAATTGCTTCTTTGCTTACAAGCAATAAACCCACTGATGCCAGAATGTGCCAGGGCTCCAGCTGGCGCTGAGCTGTCAAAACGCAGGAGATTCCCATCTAAAGCTGGAACTGGTATAAAACGGGTGCCAAAGCTCCCAAATACTCCTGGCTTTTAGAACGTTCCTAAATTCTGGAATGAAAATGGTCGTGGCCATTCAACAGGCTGTCGCTCGTTGCACTGCTAAACGCTGAGCTCACTGCTTTCTGTGTATTTGTGGCAGCTTATGTGAGGGCAGCTTTAAACAAAAGTGGTACAAATCTTCTGCCTCCAACTCCTCAAAAATCTGTTTTCCTACACATTTGCTCAGGTCAGCTGATGTATAAACCTGTCTTTGCTGTACTGCTGACCTACAGCCTGTAGAGCTCTTGCTCTCTTTGCTTCTCTTAAGTTGATTCATTCCAGATTCAGACCTTGGTGTCAGTAAAGTGGGGTAGGAAGGAGCAGAATTGCCTGTGATGGTAATTACCTGCTGTTGAGAGGGGGAAACCACCCCCTCTTTTCCCAAGTGCCTGAAGGGAGCTTGGTGTGAACATCTGTTACTCTTGAGGTGGATGCAGTTCTTTGTGACGGGCCTTCTCCAGAGAACATCGCCTCCACCGTCGTGGACTGCACCAAAATCGACAGTGGCAACGTAGGATTCTTCAGAGTCGGTATCATCCCCAAGTCTCAGGTAAAATCGCTCTTGATTTTATTTCTGCTCCCTTTCTCCATCTCTGTTAAGCGGCTTTCAGCCTGGAGGTTTCCTGGAAATCTGTGACAGTGTGAGGAGTCAGCAGAGGGTAGAGAAGAAGCACAAGACCAGAGCTCCAGGTTGCCCGTGTCCTGATCCTGCACCCCTCTGTGCAGTGAGAGACTGATTCATTCGTGGGGAGAGCTCTGAGATCCAAGGTCACAAATCCTGATGGGGCAGGTTCTCTAGATCCCAGAGCAGATGGAAAAGCTTTGTGTAATCCCAACACTGAGCCCGGACACATAGCTTGAAAGAGAATAGGGCATCATTTCAGTAGCTGGAGAAGAAATTCGTGCTTTCCCTTACTTGCTGACCCACTCACAGTCGGGTTCGCTAATTCCAGGTGCTGCAGATCCTGGAGCAGGTGCAGAAGAAGCACACAGCCGGCCCTGGCAGCGGCCCTCGTGCCCCAAAGTGCCACGAGGAGCATCTGAACCACGGCCACGCTGTGCACAACGGGGTGGGCATGGCTGCCTTGGAGGACCCTGCGCCGGTGCAGTGCCCCGACGACGGCGGCGAGAATCACACTCGCCTCTGACTCCGGTGCCCGCCAAGGAGTTACGTGCTCACTAGGGAGCTGTTTGCTGGAAAATGACGTGTGGTCAAACTGGGGAATGGGAGAGGTTTCCCAGCTGCGGGGGTGACTTACTTACTCATCTTTCTACGGCTACTGCTGAAATAGCCCAGTGTGGAGCCCACTTCCAAACCACAGTCACACAGAAGTAAAAAATTTCTTTACGGGGACTGCCAGCTTTCACCGAAGATCAGACATGACCAACGAAAGTGTCCCAGCGGTGGCAGGCTGGCCCCGAGTAACACGCCTTTATTCCTTCACTGGGAGTTAGTAGCTTCGGTTTGGGGCATAGAGTAACAAGAAGTGTTTCCTAATTACGTGGTGGGGGGAAAACACTGCATGAAACTTGACGTGGGAGAGGGAGAAGGGAGGGTGTATTCAGGTGCTGTGCCGGTGAGGGCACCCATCACTGTTTTCCATGACCCCAATAACAATCTCTCCTTAGAAGGGCTGGAGCGTTACGGGAGCCCCTCCCTTCCCGTGTTACCTTACGCAGGGTGTGAATTCCAGGAGAATCGTCTGCACTGCATTTGAGGGTGCTAGGAGCTGGTCTCTTGCTTTATAATTTAACTGTATGTTGCCTCCACAGCGCAGATTTAGTGCGGAGTGGTAGCTGCTGCCTGGGAGGAGGCGAGAAGAAGTTCAAAACCTTCTCCTGAGGAATTTTCCTTGGCGAAGACTGCACGGCTGTGCAGTCAGTGGCTCCTTTAGCCTCTGAAAACTGTTGATCTTGTTCTTACCTGACTCAGGTGCAAGGTGCTGATCAAACTCCAGCTGAAACCAATGAATCGATTCATTGATTTCACCTGAAGTTCTGCTGGAACTTAAAATGTAAATGCTGTGCAGACAGAGGAGCTCAACCTCTAGAAACTGCGGCAAAACCAGGTCTTCTCGGCTTGTTCTTGCAGAACTGGCTCTCTTCCTGCAGAGAAAGAAAACGCCAGATAAAATTGAGTTTGTTAAATAGTTTTGCTGGTCTACTTACTGTATCTCTTTGGAGTTTATTAAAACTGGTTTTTAGAAAGCAATAAAATATTTTCAGTCAACTGTGGTGTGTCACGCAGCCTCTGGGGAAAAACCTTGCAGGTCAAAGTGTTCTGGGTTTCAGCGTGTCGGAGCTCCTGACCACACACGAAGGATCTTGCTGAGGAATCGGACTGCATCGCCTTCCAGGGTGGGGAAGAAGAGGGAAAGGGAAGGTAACTCTTAACATCAGCCCTCGTGGTGCCAGCTCCCTTGGTGAGGGAGCTCAGAAACACACACCAAGGCTGAATTTTGCCCCTTAGCTCAGTACAAAAGCCCCGTAAACCCTGAAATCTGAGGGAGTGCATTAAATCTGGGGAGGTGCTGAAGCATCACGGAACCTTTTGCTGTGAGAAAACAGTCTCAGCCTAAATACGATGGTGCTGCTGGTGTGGGCTGCAAGTAGTGATCTGTTTTAGCATGGCACGTGTTCAAAGTGGTTTCAAAAGCTGAATTTGTCTAGAGAGTGCCTCTCCTGGATCTGTTTTTCGCTCTCCTTGGTGCTTGTTTCTCACGGAGCGAGGTGCAAGATGGGGAGATATTGAAATTCAGTCCTTGTTTTACCCCACCCGCAGCTCCCCTGTGTACAAACAAACAGGAAAGAGACAGTTCAGGCAGGAGGAGATTTAAATTTAAATGGTATTTTTCAGTTAAACCAAAGCCAAAACGAAAATTAATATTTCCAGAGTTTTTCCAGCATTCTGAGGAGAACCAAAATACATTTAAAGAGAAGTGGGGAGAGAAGAAAGTGGCAAATCCAAAACACTTCAGTGTCAAACTGCTGAGACAAATGTTTGGAAGGTTCCTGAAAGGTCAGAGACCAAATCCATTTTGAGGTATTAACAAGAATTTATCAAATATTCTCATTGAGTGTCAATCTACTGAGGAAAATCCAAGACTTTGGCCAAGAAAGGCCAATTTTTGTCACATTGTCAATGATTCGAAGGCCCTTAGGCCTGAAAGTTCACCTTGGGAGACAAAAAGATCTCATGAATGGGCTTTTTGTAAAGCTTTAGTCCCGCTGGGGTTGGAAACAACCAGGGGAGAAGGGCTGTCCCACCTTGATTTTGGCCTTTGTGGAGTCCAGACAGCCATGTCAATGGGAAAAAAAAAAAGATTGGAAAATAAAGAAGTGTGTTTTCCAGTCGCTGGAAAAAACCAGCTCACCCTTCTGAGAATAGAGCTGTGCCATAGGAGCAGGAACTGACTCAACGACGTCTTCGAGGACGCGTGTTGGTACAAGTGGGCGGACGCGATACCAGGGTGGGCAGAGTGGTTCCGGGAGGAAGGGCGGCATCGCAACCGCCTCTGGAGTGAGATCGGCCGAGCAGGAGCTCTGAGGCATGGGCAGAGTCCTGAGTGTCCCTTGACCACCTCCAGCTTAGAGAATCACCGGGAAGCGGCAGCAATGTGGGCACAGAGCCCCCTCCTCCTCAGCTCCTGAAATAGGAAAGTCGAAGTCTGCCCGTAGCTTGGGATGGCACGGGAGGTGGAGGAAGGGGCAAAAGTCCTGCTTGTTTGGGTGATCATCAATCAGAACAAAACCCTTTGATCTTGGCGCTGTTGAGGCCGCAGCACCTGAAAACACAACCCGCCGTGATTTTGGGTGGTACTCGCCTAGCTTGGGATGGGACGGGAGGTGGAGGAAGGGGCAAAAGCAAAGTCCTGCTTGACTGGGTGATCGTCAATCAAAACAAAACCCTTTGATCACCTGCAGTGATTTTGGGTGATACTCGCCTCGCTGCATTCTTCCCGGCGCTCCTCCCTGCACCACCGAGGGCCTTGGGTTATTTCTACAAAATGACCGGATAAGCTGGTTTGTCGCTGTTCGGGGGGAAAATACTGAGAACAAAACCAAACCAGCATATTTCAAAATCCGGGGCCAGATCTTCAGCGGCTCCACCAAGCACGGCTTGGATTGACATCCCTGACAGCTGACCTGGAGCACCCAGCCAAGAGCTGGGCAACCTCTGCTGGTCCAGAGCCCCCTGGGGCTCCCCGAGAGACTGAGTTTAAGGAGCAGCTCTGAGCTGAGGCTCAGAATAAGTGGGGGCAGATGTTGCTGGGTGACAGCAGCCGGGCACTTGACCAAAGCAGAAAATAACTCTGCTAAAGTTGTCTTTTGCTGCTCGCCTCCCTCGTTGTAATTCGCGGGGCACTCTAGGTTGTCTGGTGTGGGAGAGCAGCAGAGAATTCATCTGCCCAGTGAAGGAAGTCAATTGTGGGAAAAAAAAAAACTTGTGGGGGAAAAGCGTCGGTCTGGAAATGGAGCTCCTTGAGTCATAACAAGAATTAACGGGATAAACTTCCAGTTGTGACTCAGTTGTACTCCTCCTTTCTGCCCCCACTAGAAAAGCGTCTTATGGCTCAAGCTCTCATCTCCTCTTGATGCCCGGCACCGCCGTAGCTGGGGCCGGGGAGGGAAAGCTCGGCAGTAGCTGTGTCTTTGGGCAGGGACCAGGGGGTTTCTTCATCCCGCACCTCCCGCTCTGTCGGTGTCGATGCCCAACGCGGCAGTTCCCTGCTCACATCCAGCGGGCATCAGAGGGGCGTGAAGGTGCACCCAGACAACCCGGCACAGGATCCAGCCCTCCGTGCTGGTTCTTGTCTCGGTGCTCGAGGGGAGCCCACAGCAGCACGGCTGGGAGTCCCCAACTTCTCAGCCCCATGGACTGAGTGGCCGGTGCAAGGGGTCGTGCAGGGGGGGCTGGATGGGGAGGTCTGTCCTGTGGATCCAGTTCGGCGCAGCCTCTGGCCACGACTCGGCAGCTGTAATAAATACCGCACCTGAAAAGCCAGAAGAGTTCAAAGGCTCAATTCTTGTGAGAATCAGGTTTTCATTCCTGGAAAACACTAAGAGAAGATCTGACTCGTGTTTTTATCTCTCCCTAGATGCCAAAAAAGCAGGAATTTCAACAAATTGCTCTGCTCTGTGAGATGGGTGTCAGGGTTCAGGCGGTTGTTCTGATGTAGGTACATCTGCCTCAGCAGCCGTGGAAGGGAGCCGCTGCTGTCCCTTCAGGATCAGCCATGCCCAGGCACCTTTGAGGAACCTCACGTTCTCCCCACACTGCTGCAGCAGCAGAAACCTCGTCGACCCTCTCGCAAGGCTTGGCTCTGTGCAGCTTGCAGAGGAGCGGGAGCTGTGGGATCGCATCCCAGACTTAGAGACCTTCTCTACCCGAGCACCTCCATTCTCAGAGCCTATTTTCTGTATTATTCACCCAGCAGGAAGAAATGCAGACCTTTCATAAGATGTTTGTTGCTGAGTTTCAGTAAAGAGCCAGCTCTGAATTACTTCTCGGACATAGCACCAGTTACAGGAGGTACCTCAACAACTAATTTATAACAGCTTCCTCCTTTGACCCGACTACTGGTTTGCACCAGTTCTTTTATCTGCTGATTTAATGACGGGTGCGTGTAACCAGTTTCTCACAGTTTTGGGTTCCAGCGTGGCCTTGTGCGCTCAGGGGCAGCACCCTAAGTCAGCAGGATGTGCCCAGGTTTCCTTTGGGTGCGCTGTTCCAAGAACCTGGAGGGCGGGTAAGTACTCTGCACCTGTTCAAACTCACCTTATCTCCTCAAAATCCCCTGGCATCCTTTTCCCTGCAGCCTTGCTGAGGACCTTGTCCTCCCACACTAGATTATCTGATCTTCCATGACCCAAGGGGTTACCGCAGCCTCTGTCCTCCTTCTTACCACCCCCTCCAGTTGCCCCAGGCCCTCCTTACCTGTGGCTGCCAGTTGCGCTCACTTGCAAAATAAACCAAGTCCTAAGTGGCAATAGAAGAGGCTCTCATGGGAAGTAGAAATGACACTGGAAGCTGAGGAGGAAGAAGAAAGGAACAGGCATGAAGAAGAAGTTCCAGACGTGAAGAAGACACCAAATCCAGCAGGCAGCAGTTATCGTGACTGCTGGGGGACAGGCTGCAGGCTTGCTTCTCCTTGGCAGCAGAAAGAGCTGAGGTGGGGTTTCACAGACACAATTAATGTTGAGGATATTCTCCATCTCGCTTCCAAGCTCTAGCTCCGTGGGCTTTTAGCGCGACTGACTTCCCCGACGACTCAAGCAGACGTTCGCTTTTGCAACGACAATTCGTGCTGATGTTTCTCTCGATAAAACAGTGGCTTTCTGCCCACTTTCTTAAAACTTCCTCTCCCATCCCTGCCTCTACAGCTCCTTCCTTCTCTCATCTGCGCACGCCAAGTGGGCTGCTCTTCTCTGCCAGACCTGGCGGCCCATCCTTGAGGACAATTTCCTCAGAGCTCAGCTCTCTTCTGAGCAAACGCTAGGATGTGAAGAGGAGCAAAAAATGAAGAAACTCATCTGCAGGAGAGACTTGGGGACAAACGTGACACGGCTTGCATTCTTTACACCTCACCCCGTTAGAAACCAAAGGCCTGGTTGCTCATTGCTTGTTCCCACTTGGAAATAGATCCTTCAGCGATGTATAGCGTCTCGTAACGGAAAACACAGCGAGAAGCCTCAGATATTAGCAAATAGCCCTCATGAAAGGACCCTGTGTTTAGAGAGCTTGAATAAAGGGATTGAAGGCTCCCGTTGTTGATCTAAGGGAGGTGTGTTTGTTTCCCTCTAACCCAGCAGAGACGCTGGTGGGGGCGGCTCAGACCTGGGCAGTTTGCTTTGAGCCTGGAAAGAACCATGAGTAGGTGACCACGGGTCGGGACGTTGCTCCAGCTCCCAACCTTCCAGCGCCGAGTTTACGGGAAACAGAGACCTGTTGTGTCCGTGGATGTGGTGCTGCTCACTCGCACGGGGCCTGGTGGCTCACACGTCTCCCGGGTTAACTTCTCGTCATAACTGTTTAGGGCCCGGTGATGAATTTTTGCCTTATCTTTGGCCGAAGTGGCTAGAACTGGCAACCTGATGTAGATCAAACCTGTGAAGAATCTCTGGAGATCCAGCGGCTGATGTCTACACTCTGGGCAGGACCTCATCGCATGTGCCGAGCGTTTAGAGTTGTTGCTATCGGAGATCTGATTAAATTAAACCCTCCTAGAGGCAGACGTGGGTGACTACCTCGGAAAATCTTTTCTTTAACATTTGTCAAATTGGCTCAGTTTTACATTTTCTCTACTCCCGTGGTCTTGCACACACAATTTGGCATTTCTGACCAGCATCTCTGGGGATTATGGAACAACAGATTGGCTTCTGAAGGAGAATCATGACAAATCTCAGCCGAGACAGCAAAAATTTGTGAAATTCATAGCATTTTAACAAAAAGGCTTTGTCATGGTAATAATAAAATGGGGAATTACCCAAACACGTTTGATAAAGGAAATATTCCACTCCAGCAGCATTAAGACAACGCTGAGAACCAAATTGATTTCCTTGTTTGCAGCAAAGAGAGATGGGTGCTTGTTCCAAGCACAGCCTGCAGGAAGATGAAAAAGATTTGCGGTTCATCATGTTAGATAAAAACACGTGTTTTCCTTTTATCCTGCCACACCTGATGCTGAAAAACAGGTGCAGGGCAAACACCTCTCTCCCATCATTTCTCGTGAGATAGCAGAATACTTACAAGGCAGGGAGTGTCAAGGTGAGAAGCCTGGTCTATGGTAAATGGGGCTTTTTCTGTAACATCATTTGTTTGCTTTCTCATTCAGTAAACCATAAAAACTCAGCACATAAAAAAGTCCCCATCTTTACATCTCTGGCTTTCCTCCTGCCCAGGCATTCATTGATTTCAACGGTACAGATGGTTAATTGATTTCACTGTGCTCTGCCAGTAAATAATCCTTTCCATGTTGTCAAAGGAGATACTAATCATGGCCCTCCTTGAAACGAAGCCATCCTCTGAAGCTCAGGGGCTTCTGTAGCTTTCTTATCTTGCTCCATTTATAACGTAAACGATAGATCTGTCCATAGCTCCGAAGCCATAAAATAGTTTATATTTTAATCCCTGATTTTTCCAGTTGCCACCATGCTCTCATGGGCTGAGACGTCCCAGCTTGGTTCACCTGCGGGACAGCAACAGTGCAAGGCGAGAGCTGCTGCTGCTGCTGCCACAAAACTGCTCCCTGGGCATCATCCTGGGAGCCCGCAGCCCCCACAGATAACTTTTCCAGCCAGGCCAAAATTTGCCTTGACTTACCCAGCCCTGGGCCGTTTGGGGTGTGTGTGCCAGAGGGGCAACTCCATGCCCGTCCCTCCAGCTGGGCCACTGACTCGGGGATGGTCTAATGCAGACCCATGTGGCAGAGGTGATGTGTCCAGAAGGGACCTTCGGCTTTGTTTTCCTTCCAGCAGTTTATGGCCAATATTAAAAATAAACTAAAGGACTCTTGCTTGGAAGGATCAAGCAGTTTTTCAAGTATTAAAACATGAAAGAAGTTGCACATTGTGGGACTTCCCCACATGCTTCAAGTTAAGCCTTTCCTGGGTGGTGGTGGGCCTCAGCTGGCACTTAAATGCATTTTTTATAAGCACTTCATTGTGCTTTGCAGAAGCTTTAACAACTCTTCGCCCTCACGAGTAACCCGGAGTCGGGGGTGGCCTCCTCTCCTTGTTTGTCTGATGTCGTTGCCTAATTCATTTATCTGGACATTTAAACCAAGCACTCTGTGGCAGCTGGGCTGCGGGCACGCTGGGAGCACAAGAACCGTGGGTAACTCTGTCCCAGCGAGGTGGCAGGATTTAATTGCACTGACTTTTTGATTACTTCATTCTGTGCCTTTTTCGATCCGAGTCAGAGGAGGATGGTCCTTAATCTTTTCACCTTACCCACTCTCCTGAGCTTTCCTGCTCCCCTCACTGCCGGTCCCCCTCGACAGATGTTCTGCCCCTTGCTGGAGGCTGAGCTGAGCAGCAGCAAGAGCAAACCAGAACACTCCCACCTGGTTTTTCTTTTTTTGGGGAGTGTCCTGGGCAGGCTCTGGAGCTGGCAAGGGTGAAAGCAAGACGTTTGCTCCGTTCTGGCCCACGCTGTGCCCAGCTGTGGTGTGGGCAGCCAGGGAGGAGGGATGGTGCTTGGCGGAGGTGATGGGCATGTGCCGTCCGCTTGGAGCGTAAGGAGGGAGCTGGTTTTAACCTCCGGGGAGGAACAGGGGTCTCCTGACACATAGATGGGTCATGTATAGGTGCCGCCCTGGACGGTGGCTCAGTCAGGCAGAATACAGGCTTGTGTGGGAGAGAAGGGCCCAGTGTGTGTGGAGGTTTGTGTAGCTGTCACAGGGTATGTGCAGGGAGGGGAGCATGACTTAATTCCACTTACAGATGCTGGCACAGGTTGAGAAACCACAGGAGGCTGGGAATGCCCGGCCGCGTGCGAGCAGAGAGGAGGGTGCGGGTGGGTTTGTGGGGTCAGGAGGCTGCAGGGGTGAAGGGGAGCCTGTGTTCAGACCCAAGGAACGGCTGCCAAGGGTTTTTAACCAGGAGTTTGGGGAGCTGCTAGGATGAAATGACAGCCGTCGCCTGGGGCTGGAGTGAAAAAGCTGCTATTTGTGGTGACCTCGAAGGGCAAACCGAATTGCAGGCTGCAGCTCGTGGAGGATCAGATGGACAACAACCCCGGTGCCAAAGCAAGCCAAGCACAGTTAAAACTGGAGTTACTGTTTACATGTTAGTAACGAAGCGTGGGAGGAATCCAGCCCCAAAAGCTCCCGGGTTTGGCTGCTCAGGTCCCAGAGCAGGGAGAGAGTGAGCTCCTGCCTGGGGATGCAGAGGGGGAGAAGATGCTCCAAAAAAAGTCAGGAAGATGCTCCAAAACAATAAGGGAGAAGGGAAGGGGCTTGTCCCTTGGGTGGTGGGAGTGATCCCCCTGCCTGGGGCGGGAGGGAGGAGAAGGGATGGTGCTAGGGAGCTGGCAGAGATCTGCCACTTGGACACTGCTTCCAGGACAGGAAAAAACATTACAGAAACCCTCCAAATCTGTCCTGCACATCCCAGTGTTTTGAAGCCAGCCTCACTGTTTCCTTGGTTGAGGTTTGCCTTTATTAAGAGTGAATTTCCCTCATCCCTGACTCCCCTCTGCTGGGCCTTGTTTGCTCTGGGGAAGAGAAAAGTGCTGTTCCCTGCTCTTGGCACGAATCTCCCTCCCCTGCGGGTCTGTGTGCTTGGGGATGTGCGTGGGGATGGCTCCTGAGGTGCTGCAGCCAGGGAACACCCGACCCTCTGCAGCCCCAGCTTGGTCAAGGACCCACCTCAGCCTCTGCACATCTGCAGGAGCCGAAAGCCCCGAGATGGGGACTCTCCTGGGCCAAGCAGGGAAGGGCTGAGGAGGTGCCGTAAGCCCTCTGCCGGAATCACGCCTTCCAATATTTATTCCTTCCTCTAAGTGCTCAGCCACGGAGCCTTGCAGTTTCTGAAGGACGAATAGCTCAGTGGAAGTCAAACGCAACACAAAGCCTTTTCCTTACGTTCCAGGAAAAAAAAAAATAAAGGTTTATTTAGTGGGTTTTAGCAGTTTTAAATGCACAGATCTGAGTGTTGTGGGAGGGGATATACAGACAGGAATGACATTCACAGTTCAAGGCGTTTAGGAATCACAGGAATTCCTGTGAGAAATCATCAGCTCCTGGTCCTGCTGTGGGCAGGTCTCCCGGCGGTTTCAGGCACTAACTGGAGATAAACAGTAAATCGCCACAGACGGCTCCCAGGAGAGACACTGGGCGGGGAAGTGCTGCTGTTTCCCAAGGAGGTGAGCCCTCGGTTAGCGAAGGTATGGCTTTCAGAAGGCCACGTGCTCTGGTGAGGCGTGGGATGCCTTGTGTCTTTCGGTGAGACCGGACGCTGTTCCTTTTGCTCTGGACCAAAGTTTCCTTGGGTTTCAGACCGCTCTGCTCTTCACGCTTTCAAAAATCTGCATCACCTTGACTGCTGGTATGCAGCCTTCTCTCACGATGGTGATGCCGCCTTCCCAGAGGAAGAATGAGACAGTTAGGATAATCCCCACAGTGTGAAAGAACGAGATGAGGGTATAAAGGGACATCTTGGACCATTAAAGCCATCCAAATGCTCGGGACATCCAAATAATGAAGTGGTGTAGCAAGAGGACCAGAAACTTTGCCAGAAAGCAAAACCACCCACCAACACTGACCCCACGCTTTGTTCAAGAGTTTATTTTTCCATTAGTGAATCCCACTCAAATGACAAGCCAGATCCAGCCAACAAGAGCTCAGCTTGTGCTGTTACGTCATTGTGGATGAGCTCCTGTAACACCTTCATCTGGTGGTCTGCAAGGAGTATACACCCTTCCTTTCAGAAGCATCCTCCCTCCCACGTGAACCATTTTTTGCTCTTTTAAAGCAGATTTTGCTTGCACAACTGTGTTTCTCCTCACTGCCTTGTTCTGTCAACATGGAGGTCCTCCAAGGACATCTTTTGTTTGTTCCTCTTCATCAACATGTTTGCAAATGTCCGGGCACTCAAGAACTGTTACTCTTGGAGCACACTGTGCTGCCAGATTGATACTACTGAAAGGAATGGAAACATCCAAGGAAAATGCAATTTCTGACATAGAAAGGGCGGATCTTACACTCACTTTCGTCAATCTTTGTGCAGTTGACCACAGTGGATGCCACCACCTCATCAGATTCTCCATCACAGAGAACACCCTCCAGCTTATGGCCAAGACGCCTGTATGGGAAAAAAAATAAAATGAAATGCAATAACACTGCACAGAACCTCATCTTGCCTTGTGCTGAAGTTCTCCTTGACGCAGGACATCACATCGTGATCTCTACACCCCTTGGCGGGTGGTTTGCGCTGCCATGGAAGTGCCGGCGAGCAGGGTACTCACGAGATGACCATGTCGTGGTGTGTGCTGTCGACTTCTCCGCTGGGATTAGCCGACGTGATTGCCAAGGGTCCCGTCATGTCGATGAGGTGCACCAGGACGGTCAGGTCAGGCACTCTGATCATGATACTGTCCTGAGTCCCCACTCTGCTGTAGCCAGCTCCAACCCCTTGAAAGACAGACAGAGGACACTGGCAGAGGCAAAGCTGGGGCAATACCTGGCTGGGTGTCAGAGGGACACCTCCTGCTTTCTCTGCAAGTCACCCTGTGCCACCCTCCCCATCAAAACCGTGACTCTCTTTGGTTTCAGAAATATTTCTTGATCAGAAATCCATGACAGCCGCTGTAAGACTTTGGGGACTCACCCAAGAGGAAAAGGTCAACGGCTGCACATCAGCATAGCTGCCTTCATAGGGTGTTGGACCTACCTGCGTCACAGGGTCCAGCTTCTCGTGATCCCACCCTCTGTCCTGTACCTCCACCTGCCCAGCACGCAGAACTCCTGCCGTTCCTTCAGCCTCTAACATTGTCATTGATTCCCAGAGGCCAGGTTTGGGTGTGACTCATGCTGTTGTGACTTTACCCATGGGGTAGGAAGGGAGAGGCGATGCGAAGGGATGCCCACAGGAAACCCGTCCCCTGGGACCCCTCGTCTGTCTCTGAGGCTCCACCCGAGGGTTGCTCATTCCCAGCTCACAGCAACGGACTTTGGAAGAGGTGACCCTCCCAGGCTGATGAACCTCCCTTCCTTCGAATCTAACTGAGTTAAAGAAATCATCATACTGCCTCAGCCCGCTAATGAGTCATTCCAGCTCATTTACATCCTCTGCTAAATGTCTACCAAGACACCAGCAGTGATTTCTCGGGATGAAAGGGACCGAATATCTCCCCACTGACATCTGAAAGGGTGTGCGGATTGCAGACCTGCCCTGCTGAAGAGGTGAAAGAGAGTGAGAAGGGCTGTCCTGTTCATCTCACCTAACTTCTTCAGCCACTCTCCTTTCTTGATGATACAGCCGATGCCACCGGGGTAAACGTTTTCCATGAATTCCCAAAGCAGCGGGCTGATGGGGGGAGCAGCTGCTCGCAGCTGGTCCAGGTTTGAAATAAAGATGCAGATGGGCTTCTCTTGAGGCCTGTCCTGAAAAAAAGGAAGAGAGGAAGGGGAAAAAAAATGGAGGGAGAGAGAACATTTGCATTGAGAAGATCGAAGCCCATGGGAATCCTCGCTCGCGTGCTTCCCAGGGACCAGGAACTCCAAGCAAGCAAGACGCTGTCTCAGCACAAAATGCCGAGCACAGGAGGGGACTGAGTGCTGTGATTGATGCCACAGCTCAGATCTGCATGTGCCGATGGAGGAAGAGAGAGAAAAGAGGTCTGCTCTTAGGATCTTGGCAGGGTGCACCCAAACCTCCTGCTTTAGGCACGACTGAGGGAGGGACGGTGATGCTCTGCTCGTTATGGGTGCTTTTAGCACCTTGTACACCAGAGGCCTGATTGTCGTTTAACTTGTGCTGGTATAAATCAAAGTCACCCATTCATGACAGGGTAATGGAAGGAGAGCCTAACCTCTTGGAAACCAACATCCACATGACCACCTCCTCAGTTCCGTGCTACGAAATAAGGGGGCTGTAAAATGAACAGTGACACGGAGGGCAAAAAATAAAAAGAGCTCGGGAAGCGGTGTCATTTTTGTCCTCCACTGACATCAGTTTCAGCGGGGCCAAATGACTCAGGAACTGGGCATGTATTTACATTCTGTTTATATTATCTCATCGACAGGGAAGGTTAGCGCTGGCACCACAGCAGGACAGAAAAGACTGCCTTTGTTGCTGATGTTTGCATTGAGTGCCAGCTGAGATAGTCTGTTATGCTTATTTCTCCAGGCTAGCCAGGAAATTGCCTCATGGAGAACAGACGGGGCCAGGCTGCAAAAGTTGTGTTGAAGGTGCAGCCTTTGCGTCCAATTCCAGCACTGAATGTCTCCACAAGTCCCGGGAAATTCAGGCCTGGGATTCTGATTCAGCACTTCATAAGACAAAGGGGACAAACACAGGGTCGGACCCACTCGTGACAAGCATTGAGACCGTTCCAGTTTGGGTTTGTTCTTTGTCCCCTCCCTGCAAAATGTCCCTGACACTTCGGGGGAGGCTGATCATAAACTCTACCCATGGTGTACTTGAGACGAGGTGCCTCTCATTTCTGCTTCTGGGCATGTACAGGACATGAGCAGGACCCAAGTGACACGACGACAGCCTTGTATTCACACCTTGATTCTGTAGACTTTCTCGATGGCCTGTGGGTGTTTGCAGGAGGCTGCCAAAGCGTACACGGTGTCCGTCGGGACCCCACACACCGCTCCCGTGTTCAGCAAGTCGGCGATGGTCCTCAAGCCACTCGTACGGTGGGACTTGGGACAGATGCAGGGTGGAGGATCCTCGGTGTCCTTCTTAGAGCTCCCAACCTGGCAAGAAGAAATCTGTTACAGCAGATAAGAAACACAGAGTGGGATTCAGTCCACCCAAATCTCACTGTGCCGTGCTCCCTCAGTAGTCAAAGGGCGGAGGCAGCACATCTCGGGATGCTTCACCTAAAGGAGGTGAGATGAACTACAAGGCAGAAATGATTGGTTCTGTCCCAGCAACAAAATCCAAGAGACTAACTTTGGTTTGGACATTTGAACTGCTGATGCCTAAAATTACGGGAGATGAATCCCACCCAGCACCATGACTGCTTCCTGGAGAAATGACTGCTTCCCAAAATGACCTAAATCCAGAGGAACTTGGGTAAGATCAAGTTTCAAGTGCTTTCTCATAAATCTCCATGGTTAGAAACGCTGATTTAATGAAAATCTTTCTCTGCAGCAGGAATTGGAGATGTCAGATAGATCACCCTGCTTAGGTGGAACCGCCTCAGTCAGACATGCAAGACTGTAGAAAAATTTTAAAGATAACAGACAGAGTGGGGAGCTCTTGCTGTCCACTTTGGGAAATTCCCTGCCCACAAGGTTACGGCCTTTAAAACTTCAGCCTGTCAGCAGTTCTTGGGTTGTAGGTGGCCAATTCCACGGGAGGAGGGAGACAGGCATTTTGGAGAGACGTGGGAGTCTTCCAAGCATCCCTGCCCTTTCTCCAAATTTCCATACAAGCTATTCATGATGGAAGGGAGCTCGTTTTTGAGCTCATAACTCCAATTGGCACTAAGGGATTCAAAGGAAGGCAAATTCACTGGAAATCTGGACTCGACCAGGTGAGACCAAAGGCCAAAGAAGATGTCCCTCCGGACCAGGGAGGCGTCACCATCGTGCAAACAATCTCTTACTGTGAACAGAGGAGGTCCCATCATCATGAGATCCTTTCCAAACATGCTGTTTGCAAGGGATGCTGTTGCTCCGTAGAAGCAGATGATGCTGAAGATGCTTAACATCACAACTGGAAAAAAAACCAAAACAAAACTGAAACACCAAATAGTCAAAGGCAGGAAGGAAAAAGATTTTTCTTCTATGCCTCCTGACTTCCCAGCACTGGCAGACTTACTTCAGTCTTTCCTGTCATGCAACATTTGCAGTCCAGCATATTTGTGGGTCTAAAAATCCAAGGCATTTCCAGGCTTGCCTACCTGTGCACCTTTGGCCATATGGCTTTTTTTTTTTTCCTGGTGGGAAAGCTTCTACAAAGCATCTTGCTAAAACACTCTGTAAACAAAACTCTCGCTTGCTGCAAAGCCAAAGGTTTGACAGAAATACAGGTATTCACACCACGAGTAGTTCATCCCAGACCTGAACAACCTCCAGAAAGTAGGACTCTGCAGAACCTCAGGAAGCTGTCTTGATTCAGCGGTATCAACCACAGTTAAATGTTTATTAGGAAGCTCAAGGACCTGAGGATGATATGGGGAAAGGTTTTCCACTCCAGTGATGGAGCCAAAAGGCTCAGCATCTGCAGCTTGCACACACACCAGTCTTCTAGGGAAAGGTGACACACTCTTCTGGTTGTTTTTTTTCCACATTGTGCTTCTGCAGAACATGACCTTCAAAGGTCCCTTCCAACCCAAGGCATTCCATGATTCTATGATTGCTCCCCAACCAGGCACCCACTCATTGCACAAAGGTTTGAGGGCCAAGTTCACCTAAAACTCACTTTCAAATGGCAAAGGGAGGTTCTCCAACGTAAAGAGCAGAAAACAAACGGTCAAGAGCTCCATCGCAAGGGTCATGCAGAGAAGCACCACGTTAAAAGAGGAAGCTGTGAAAAGAAAGAGAAACAAGGAGGACCCGCATCAGAGAACAGCTCATTAAATATGTGTGGAACAGCAGAAATATTTTTATTTCTTTTCGTTAAACTGATCCGAGTTCCCTGCCCACAGAGGAGCAGAGAGGTTTGGCTGTGGTTTGTTCAGCCCTCAGCTTGCAAGAGCCGAGCTGCCAAACCCTTCATCTGCCAGTACGCTGTGCTCACATGGAAAACACTTCTCGGGCAGCCAAGAAGATTCTGATTTACAGCAGCTGGGCTGCAGGGTGATTGCAGACATCTGCCAGCAGCCCAGTCCATCTAACACTTTCACCTTATTTGAACCTTTTATTTTCTTTGAAATGTTCTTCTGTTCTCTTATGACTGTACCCTCTAAGCCCAGCGCAGCTTCTGTTACTGGTGTGGGCAAAACATTTTAGTTTTTGTTTAATCGGAGTGACAGAGGGAGCCAAGACTCCCTCACTTGTGCATCTCCACCACAGTCACCACAGATGAGATTAATTATCTGACCCCGAATACCCTCAAGAAACAGTCACAGATGGTACTGAGGCTTACCTAGGATAATTAAAAAACCATTGAGCACCAAAAAGGCAACAGAACCAGCGGTGAATCCTTCGCTGTTCCCTGCATCGATGTTCATCAAGTGGCCTGAAATAGGACCAGCAGATTGGGTTGTGAGCAAACCAGTAAGACCAGAGCAACAAGAATGACATATCTGCAGCTGGAATGACTAAAATCCAAACTAATTGATGGTGGTGGCTGCTACAAAGAAAATCTCCCGCATGGAAACCCAGTGCTTCTGTAGTGCAAAGCATTTGAAGTATTAACTGGTGATGCTTATCCAAAAAAGCTGATGATTTTACCTCCAGCTTGTAAGGAATAGGGTCTGGCTGAAAATATTAATAGCTTCTTGCCATACCTCTTAAGCAACAGCTTTAACTTTCCCCACAGGTGTTTATTTTTACAGGACCTGGCATGGAGGCTGCATGACCATGCTGCCCACCTGGAGCCAACTAAGGCTTTTTAAAGCCCAGGCTCATCAGTCTGAGATCTTATTTCACAGCTACAACCAACTAAGATGGATTGTTCCAGGCTTCTGAAGGATAAATCTGGAATCTGGAGACTTCTGCTGCTTAAAAAGCACCTCCTGAATTCTGAGATAAGAGGCAGTCTGAGTGCTGTCACCCTGTAGTTTAGCCAGGGTGCTCTTGACCTTTCCTGGAGTCAAAGGCAGGACTTGGACTCCTGGAGCTGTGGGATTGCCAGGGGACTACAGGAACGGCCGTCAGTGATGTGAGTACAAGCTGGGGTGTTGAGCCATTATCTTTTTATGAGGAGAAATATTGGTAAACCTGCTGTCACTGAGTCTTCTGGGAAAAGGAATTACATCAGGGAGGGCAATCTGAAGTTTCCTAAAAGCATCCTTTTTTTTGTTTTGTGTATGGGTGAGCCAAATAGCAATCCTGACTTTGTGTTACCTGCGAAACGAAGCCAGGTCCACGCTCCCCAGAAGGCAGCGTAGCAGAAGGGAAGAACGCACCCAAACCTTCTCCCTCCTTGCACCTGGATCCTGCAGACATACAGCTGCACGACAGCTCCTGGGATGAGCACGGAGGGCATGGAGAGCTGCCGTCTGCTGGTGTCACCGAGCGTGCCCTGGATGGCAGAGACCGCAGCCAGGCCGTTGCAGATGTAGAACAAGGCATCTGGCACCTCGGCTCTGGTGCCGCTTGGGAAATTCTTGAATCTCATGAAGAAGGTTTTGGCGGCCATCAGCGTGGTTTGAAGAGCTGAGCTGGACATGGCCTGGGCACCAACTGGAATCAAAGCCTTCTCCCCGATGGAGTTGATGAGGCTGGCGAAGGTGGCGTACATGGAGAGCGCCGTGCAGAGGCCGCAGGCGGCCCCGAGGAACGGGTAAGCGCCTGACAGGGGGATCTGATGGATGGAGGCGCTCGTAAGGATGATGAATGAGGCGTTCTGCAGCATCTCCAGGGTATCTTTGTGGGTCGACATCAGAAAGAGCATGCAGGCGATGGCCAGGAAGAACCACCCTCCGTACATTCCCAGCCTGCTTTCCTGAGCCTTGGACAGCCCAAGGAAGGTGGTGAGCGTAAACTCTTCCCAAGACATCACCAGCCAGTAGAGGCTGTGGACACCAAACTTGGTGGTGTGGTAGGCATCTCCTCTCAGATAACTGTAGAAGCTGGACAGCAGCTGGCAGCCGGAGATGATGGATATCCACGCTGCTCCAACACAGAAGTTCTTCATGTACCCAAAGAAGTAAAAGGCAAATAAAAAGGGAGAGACGGTATCACAGATGTTGCCTAGGGCCATTGGCTCGGCGGACTTTGTGTTCTTCTTCTTTTCTTCCCCAATGGCCTTGGAAGTTCTCTTCTGTGCCGATCCCAGCAGCAAGACGTTGAAGAGAGGATGCCCAAAGCCTGGAAGGATGTAGCGTTGTGTGATGCCCTTGAACAGGAGAGCCACTGCTCCGTACAACCCACATGTGACAATGACAAGCTCGATGACACCTGACACGATCAAGGCCCACTGGCCGAAGAGCGCAACGGCTTCGAACACCAGGGCGAGCGCGATGGCCCCGAATATGAAGGGCATGATGTAGTTCACTGTGGCTGAGCAGAAGGAGAGGATGAAAGAGATCGAAATGTAGGCCACCAGCCCCGCCACTGCGCTTTGGCTGGCAGAGAGGTGGGCCATGCTGGTGGGCAAGAGGTGGCTGCCATTCTCTGAGGGCAGAGTTATGTTCTGCAAGGAAGGGTCAGCGGCCACGATGATGCGCGTGGCCCCGTAGCTACTCCACAGAGCGGAGAAGGTGAGAAAGGCTGCGCCTCCAAGGTGGTCATACTTCCGGAAGGCGAGAAATCCTGCCAGGAGCTGGACAAAGCCTCCAATCAGGACGAGGTGGACACCTGAGAGACACATGATGATGTCAGGTAGGAAGCATGCCCCAAAAAGACTGGAGTTGCACGATGCAGCATCGTGTCCCCAAGCTCTGCGGGATGTCCCACCTCTTGGGTCCAGCCCTATGACCTGTCTTCCCCTCTCTTGCCACCTCGATGGCAGATTTCTGTGATGTGTGGCCCCTGGATCCTTTGGTGTGCTCAGTATGGTGAGCACTTGGGGGGCGATTTGGACCTCTGAAGGTAAGGGAATGGCAGGTGAAAAGTTTGGACTGGGTTCATGGTGGAGTTGCTGAGGGAGGAGGAGTAGCCACCCTTGGGAGCACACCAACCTTCTGTACGTTGGAGAAAGCCCATGTTTCCCTGCCCTGTCCCACCAATGCCATCCATTGGCCCATGGGGATGACTCAACTGGCGCTCCAGGGAAAGCTGACCTCCCACGAGCAGCATCACCCACCTGCGAGGATGTCCTCTGCTCCCCGTGGCCTGAGGCCGGTGTGGGCCACGGTGAAGTTCTGCAGGCAGAGAAGGAAGGCGCTGACCACATTCGCCAGGAGCCCCAGCACCGCCGGCTCGGTGGAGCAGAGCGCAGGGA
>NW_009718106.1:36462-36847 GCF_000703405.1 Apaloderma vittatum
TCTGCTGCGGCTCGGGCGCTTGGCCAACCTTCAGAGCCGTGCCCCTGCTCCGAGGAGGGAGAAGCTGGTGACAGGCTCAGGTGTTTCCATCGTGCCTCCTCGCTCCAGACAAAGGCTCGATTCAAAACAGGACTTGAGGTGCCTACTTTCCAGAGTCCTATCCAGAAAAAACACACACAATCTATTCAGGCGACGAGGGTTTCTGGCAAAAACATGTTTAGGTGCCCCAAAGCGCTGCAGGTGGTGGTGATGGCTCCTGCCCCCTCTTCTCCAAGCTGCTGGAGATGGAGGGGAATGAATAGCCCAACACAAATGAACAAACATTCAGATGAAACCCACAAGGTGGTTTTGTTGTTTTTTTTTTTTTTTTTTAGCTATTCCAGGA
>NW_009718106.1:36878-47632 GCF_000703405.1 Apaloderma vittatum
CCAGGACATTTCTTATCCACTGTTACAGACAAACAGGCAGGCACGGCGCACACATACACAGTCTCCCTTCCAGATGGAATTTTCCAGCTCCATCCCTGTCTTGAAACCCTGGTGACTAAATAGCCTGTTTTCAAACCCTTCATATTTCTCCCATTAACTCGTCTGTTTGCAGGCAGCCCCCACGTTTCCACTCCTCTGCGCTCCTGGGTACCATGAGCTGGAGTTTGCTCTCTGGAGGTTTTTTGTTAGGAAACAAAGATGAAAATAAACCAGCAATGTTCTTGTTATTTTGGTATTTTTAGAACGGGTTTTTTATGACCTAAAGGAGCTGGAAAAGGAGAAAGTGATGTGTTCTCTTCTCAGTCATTCCAAAAAACCTTTTGGAAAGAGAGGGAAGCATGAGGTACTACTATTGATGCGAGAGGTGAGCAGCAGTAGAAGAGCACCACCCAAAGAAGAAATAGTTTTGTGAATATTACTGAACCTAAATCCCAGCATCTACTCTTCAACTCCCAATGTTCCCAGGCAGACACATATGTTTTGCAGGCATCAATAGTCTCTGAACTCATTTCACTTAAAAAAAACCCCCAAACCCATGTTTTCCTTCTCTCCATTTGTTAGAAAGGATGTGATTTTTCACCGAAATGAAGGACAAATTGACTCCTACCAGTCCTGAAACAATTTTGCAGCATGAAATGTAGAAAAGGTAAAAATTTTGAAGTGATCCTTGGAGGGAGGGATTAATTAATTCGATTTTTTTTGGTAGTGCTTGGTTAGAGGTTTTGGCTCGGAAAGAGATGTGCCAAATCACAGTTCTGCAGGAGGAACACCCTCTTTTAACACCAAGCATCTGTACAAACTGCTGCCTTGAAGGAGGCCCTGAGAAAATGATGCACCCTTAGGGAGAGCTGAACAGCTACCTGCAGGGTTTGTGGGGGGTGTTCGGGTTTTTTTTTGTTTGTTTTTTTTTGGAAATGACATCCGGATATAAATAAGCAGTTCGGTTTAAATGGTTAGGCTTGGAGGCAGGCCACGATATTAAGTTCCTCCAGATGTTTTGCTCTGAAATAGCTCAGGCAGTGGCTTTCTAGGCATCCTGCAACAACCTCTGTTCGGAGTCGGTCTCCGGAGGAGGACGAGATGGGGTTTCTGGAGGAAGACGGGCTGGCCAGGTGACTGCTTGGCTTGCAGAAGTGCTTTGCAATTTACCAAGGCTCCCTCCTGTGTAACCAGCCGTGCTGGAGGTTTTAGAGCTTGATTTTATGAAGGCTGGGGAGGCACAACTAACAGGGCTGGTTCTCTCTGCTTGCAGTTCAATCCTTCATTGGACGCCTGAGAAGGGGTGAGAAGAAATACCAGAATATGCTGTATCGAGCTGCCAAGGTGTAAAGGGAAAGGATGTGGGAGAATTTAGATCACGATATGGGGAAGGAGGAGGCTGAAGGCCCTTGCCTTGGGAGGAGAAGGTTTTGGGGCTGGAGACAGCTTCAGATCTGCTCTGCTTCCTCCCACCCACAGCATCTCCCCACACACCGCACACACGGGCTTCCGCTCCCTGTCCTAAGGCCATTTCAGCACTTTTGCATCACCTCCCCTCCTCTGTTTCATGCAATTGACTGATTAATCCCCTCCTGCTGTTCTCTGAGGAGCAGCAGCTCTGGGCTGCACCGAGACCTGGAGAAAGGAGGCTCCGCGTGGAAGCGCCGGGAGGTGTTTTCTGTTCAGAGCATGCCCGAGCCTGGTTTGTCCCTGGGATAAACCCACCCATCGCCGCTGCCACTGTCCGTTCTGTACAGCTGCTGCCTCCGGGAGGACCTGCTTCTCAGCTGGGGCTGATGTGATGCAGCTCTTTGGGCAGAGATTCTGCAGGCAAGGCAGGGAAGTCCCTTTCTAGCACGTGGGGTTACCAGCTCTCTGTACACACCGGGTGCCAGCCAGCGTGGACACTGACCAGGACGCTGCGAGGATGGAGACCTCCCCAAGGTGAGCGGGCACCTGGAGACCTTTCAGAGACCTGGTGGGGCAGCCTGGAGTGTCCCTTGTGCACATTCAAAGCCATCCCCTCACTCACCCAACCTCCTCTGTCTTCTTCCCTTTTCCTGCTTCCCCCTGACATTCTGCAGCCTGGGCTTTACAGAGATGGCTTGTGAGGTCCTCCCTCTGACCTGGCTCCGTGCTGTGACCTCTGAGCCATGTCCCCATGGCCAGCGTGCCAGGATGCACCTTCTGGACACCTTTTCCTTCTCTTCCCCTCGTCCCTTCCAGAAAAGGTCATTCCCCTCTGCCCGTCCTCTCCACCCTGCTGTCAGACCCGGGCTTTGCAGCTGATGTCTTCTCCACCGTGACTGTTATCACTGGGAATATGCTGGTGCATGGACATTGCCTCCACAGGAGGCTGAAGCAAGGCTCAGCGTGCCATGGGACGCGTCTACAAATCGCCAAACTTTAAATTTTCAGGCCCTTATTCCCCCACAGCATATTGCAACTAGTTTTCCATCCCACCTTATTAATGATAACAAATGTTTGCACAGCTCTGAGAAAACACGGCGTCTCTCAAGATAAACATGTTAAGAGAATGAAACGCAGTTTTTTCTTTTTTTTTTTTTGGATAAGCACAAGGCGAGATTAAAATTGCACGACGCCGCCACGCAGCTGGAATAAATATCAGAACCCTGACTCTCCTCGGGTGAAAAACAGCACAAAGCTGCCGGAGGTGCGTTGCTACTTTCCCAGCCAGCAAGGGTCTGCCTGGTATTTAGTAGAAAATTCAGGCTGGTGTTCTGTACAAATTAAGATGCAGCAATGTAAAACATCCCCAGGTTTCACTGTTGGACAAAGCAAAGAGCCGTGGCATCCCCCCAAAGTCCAAATGTTCACTCGGGCACGAAGGGTCCCGAAGTCTCCTGGAAGCTACAGAGCTCAGGTCTGCACCAAGGTTTTAGTGAACCGGCAGCACGTGGCAGGCAGCAGCGCGGAGCTGGGGGTTTAGAAGGAGGAGAGCTATGAAAAAGATTCAGCCAAATGACAAAACACTGAATGTATTCAAGAAAAGCACCGCAGGAAACCACCAATGCCTAGCTTCTCCCTCTGCAGCTTGGATTACCTGGTTTGGTGACACTTCGGCTCAATGGGAGGATGCTCTTGTCCCTCTCATTTCCTGGTGAGGACCAGTTTTATAGTCCTCCTCTGGAGGAGGAGCCTGGGGCCAGTTGCTTCACACATTGGCACCTGTGGCACTTTGGAGGCAGGAATTTCCTTGAACTCTGTCAGTTATTGTCCTAAGCCCTTCTCTTTTTTTATTATTTATTTCCTGAAACCCAAGGGGTTTCCCTTCTGTTCGGCAGAGAGAAGCCACCCCTCCTCATTTATTCCCCCCACCCTCTCAGTCCCCAGGGGCTGATGTCATCACACTTGAAATTCAGTTGCAAAAAAAAAAAAAAAAAAGAAGTAAAATAACTAAGATTTAACTTGAATTTTCAGGAGAAGAAAAAGAAAACAAAAAACGCAACAAAAAAGCAAATTGCCTTTCAGAAGCATATATAAACCCTGACACCAAAGCACCTTGCAGCCAGCCACCTCTCCCATCCCTTGAATAGAGCGGAGCTGGGCACTGAGCAGTGCTAACAGCCACCAGCATGGTCTGCTTAACCCTCCAGGTAACTGCTATTTCACCTACAGAATCTATCCATCTCTGAGCTTTCCTTTTTTTTTTTTCTTCACTTTAAGGAGGTAATGTTGTTTTTCCGGGCGGTTCCAGAGTCGGACAAAATTGTCGTGACATTAGACGGGCACCTGCCTGGACATTAACAAAATCTGACGTTTTTCACAGATGCTTTGTGTGCAGAGTTACTAACCTGTTCCTTCCCTGCCTGCTCCTTTTTATGTGACCCAAAAGCATTTCGTATGGTGCCATGGAGGGGATTGTTGTTGTTGGGAAGGGCTGTGGGGTTTGGTTTTTTTCTGTTCGCGTCAGCTCCGAGCTGGTCCTGCTCGCAGCCGTCAGAGGATTTGGTGGTAGGTCTGGAGAGGCTGTGCTGCCCCTTCTGCTGTCTGGCTTTATTTCCCTGGCTGTTCTTGGCACTGAGCTTTGGAAAATAGGCTGATCTTTTTTTCTTCTTCCCTTTAAATATGTAGTTAGTTTTATCCACTCGTTTGATCTGCGCCGTTAGAAGCACAACCAGTAAAACGGCTCTGAGAAAGTTCAAGCAGCTTAGATGACAAACACTCTCTCTCTGTCTTTACTCTAGAAATCCCAGAAGATCTTGGCAGGCTCCCGGCAATTTCACAAAACTGCTGCTCACGGTTTGTATCTCTCTGCAGAACAGCATTCCTTATCTCTTTTCTAAAGAGCATCCGAGAACAACCATGTTATTACTTAAAAAAAAAAAAAAAGTGCCGGGCTAAGCGCTCTGAGATAAAAACATTCAAATTCTTAGAAGGCGAAGCATGCTTGGGGGGGTCTCGTGGCTATGATTGCCCTCGGTTGCTAAAGAACAAGGAGAAAAGTATCAAGTGGTAAAATTGTTGGTTGCTGGTCCTGTGCTAGAACGGAAACTTTAGCTGATTTAGAACCGGACTCTCCAAATTCTTACTCTTTGACCATAAATCTATTTAAATTGTAGCTGTCGTTGTGTTTCTCAGGTCCTTGGCTTCTCCATTTGCCATTAATCCTTTATTGCAGCTCCCTTGTTGCATTGCTCAGAGGGACAGAGGGCTCCCTCGCCGGTCTCGGAGCCCGGGTGCTCTCTTCTCCTGCAGCCTCTCTGCTTCAGATGAATCAAGCAGAACTTTGCTGCGTGCCTGCTCGGTTTGTTACAAGTTTGTCCATTAACTTAGTTTAAAATGTGGTTTTAATGCAACAGATGCAATAAGTGTTAGTGAACACAAGAAATAATAACAATAACAACAACAACAATACTAGTAGTAGTAGTAATAATAGTAGTAGTAATAATAATAGTAGTAGTAGTGCTAATGAGAATAATAATCCACAGAGATCTATTTGGTTTTGGCCAGAGTCTTTTTTATTTTCATGAACTTCCGCAGTACACCCGCCATCCTAGGACAGAAACACTGGACTCATGAAATGCTTTTAAGCTGACAGGTTAAAAAAAAAAGCTGTCGCTGCCTACCAAAGTGACAAAGACCATTTAATGACGGGAAGGAAGCAATCAAAATGTTACGGGCGCAGCAAGATTCGAGCAGATTTTTCCTCCAGCCTCTGCAGTCGCGTTTGACCTCAGCAGTTTTCCTCCCCGAGGGCGTCGGTGCTTTCGCTGGTGGGATGCTCGGAAGATGCTCTCCCAGGACAGGGAGAGAGGACGCCGGGTTTTGCCAGCGGAAGGTTTTTCCAAAGTGCTGAGTGTTACAGATTCCTATAAGCGAGACGTTTCGCAGCGCCGCTGCGAGGGGTGGATTTCATTTCGGTGAGTCAGGGCGGTGATGACATTCTCAGCTGTGTTTACAAGTGGGTTTTAGACTCCCAGGCTCTAGGTGAGTCCAAGTACGTTTGCAAGCAAACTGTGAGTCAGTAGGGATGACATTTAAGGATGAATACAAGCTAGTGAAATTAGGAAACGGTCTTTTTTTTATTTTTTAATTGGGATATTTTCTGTTTAAGAAAAGTGAAGTCTGATATGTACCTGCTGGTTTCAATGAGGTTTCGCTGTAAGTGTTTTTGTTTTCTTGCTTTATTCACCTTCACGTTTTTATGTGCTTAGTTTCGTTTGGCCAATAATGCTGTCTTTTATCTGCCTGTGTGTGTGTACCTCACATGTACATAAATATGGAGATGTTAGCTATATCGAATTTTATAGTTTTCCTACTCTCACACAGACTCTCAAAATTGTATTTTAAATTGTAAAGTTATAACTCTATGAATGATATATTCATCAAAACAAAGCAATTTTTCACTGAAATGAAAAACTACGGTGCTCCCAAACTAGATATTTTCCACAGAATTTGAACCCCTCCAAAGATTTGGAGAAAGTGACTTCGAAGTCCAAAAGCACCAGCAGTCTGTGCTGTCTGCCCAGCTCTACCTCACAGCTCACGGATGCAGGCACCGAATTTTACCTCAAGAAGCTTCTTGTCCACCAGCAAAAATGTTTTCAGAAACAGGAGAAACTTTCCTCCAAACACGAGGCTCAGGAGATCTGGTTTAATCCCCTTCTGAGGCATAGGATGGATCCTCTGATATGTTGAGCTCAGCTATGAAAGACCACACAAAGGACTTTTTATATTTTCTTTTATTATTTTTTTTTAAAAACACTAGCATTCTTTTGAGCATGTAGGGCTCACAAGCTTTGCTGGCTGAGTCAAGACACCTCAGTGCCTTGCAGGACCAAACTTTCTGGATAAACCCATACTTTGGGTCTAGTCTTGCTTGCTAAAAAAATAGTGGAAGCTGTGGGAGATTTGGGGTTGATCTGATCCGCTCCCAACAGGGCACCATTGTTGATGGAGCAGGGCACCTGCTTTGCCTGTTCTCCAGATAAAGGTACATAATTTGCATGGCACCTCCAGGGTGGGGGGATGTGACTGAGCCCTGAAACTGCTTCACTTCAACCTTTCTGAAGTCACCCCAGGATGGGGTGTCCATCCCCTGCCCTGCAGCCGTGTGACCCAGGGGACACGCTGGGCAGATCCTGCATTTTCCAGCCACCTCTGCCCTTCAACAGATACAACAGTGAGACCTTTGAGCTGTCAGCACGGGGCCCACATGTGTCTTTACCTTCTTCGCTCTGTCTTGGTGCTGCAGTGGTGGCCAGGAGCGCTCCAGAGGAGACCGTGACCAGCAGCTTTGCCTCCTTCATCCACGCAGTTCGACCCGAGCACTTGTCCAAGACCGTCCGTCACAGAAGCAAGAGGATGATCCTCGACAGCATCGGCGTTGGCCTCGTGGGCAGCACAACGCGTGTGTTCGACATCGCCCTGCGGTACTGCCGGGTAGGAACAGCCCCAGGTCACCGCAGAGCTATGTGGTCCCCACCCAGACACCGCAGCCAAGGGCTCATTTTGCGTCTGACGTAGCGCTTTTGCCTTGCAATAGAGAGATGTTCCAGCAAGATCCTTCACTCGAGGTCCTCACTCGAATTTCCCTTCTCTTCCACAGGAGCTGTACTCCTCAGTTGCCGTCAGCTCTGTCTATGGCAAGCCGGGCGTAAAGCTCTCCCCAACGCTGGCTGCGTTCACCAACGGAGTTGCGGTAAGGCAAGCTCTTCCAGGAGCAGCTCTGCTTTGTGGTGCCTTCAGAGATGCTAGTTAGCATTCCAAGAAGCAGACCGGTGGCCGGGAGGGGGTAGCAGGGGACAAGAAGTCACAGGCTCCTCTGCAGTCTTGCATGCTGCTTTTAGAGGGACCACAGTGGGGACCGCTAGGTCGCTGAGTGGATGTTGTTACAGATGTAGCCTCAGGAATATTGGTGAGAACCCCTACCTCCCTCAGCTTCCAGCCCCCCACACCAGCACGTCCTCGTCCTCATTTCTCTGGCAGACTCACTCCATGGACTTCGATGACACCTGGCACCCTGCTACTCACCCATCAGGCGCGGTTCTGCCAGCTCTTCTGGCAGCTTCCCAGATGCTACCTACAAGCACCAAACCCAACGGTATGGATTTCCTGCTGGCGTTCAACGTGGGCCTGGAAGTGCAAGGAAGGCTCATGCATTTCTCTACTGAAGCTCACAACATTCCAAAAAGGTAAGTGTTGATGAGTCTGTCATAGGTCTACTCAAGGTTTCAGAAATGTTGGTTTAAGCCCAGCTGAACTCCGGATCCTTGTAAAGCCCTACTGAGAGCCAAATGCCGGTTCTGCCTGAGTTGAGTAACCACAGGTTCATTTGGCGACCTCCTGTGATCTTGCCTCAGAAATAACCACCGAGAAGATGAGTCTGCAGTGTTGTCATCTAAACCACACAGGGCAAGGGGAGAGGACAGGCAGTGGCCCACGGCCATGCAGACAGCTTAATTATGGGCACGGTTCCTGGCAGTTTCTGCCAGTGCCCTGGCGTGGTCCAAGGGAGAGCATCAACCAGGAACTGTTACCTTTGGGCACACTGGATGAGGCCACCTTATTTGTCTTGGGGGGAGGAAGGTTGGCTGTGTGGACACAGACTGTGCCAGCTGGGCTTAGGAAGAATTAAGGATTGCTTTCTGGAGATGCTGAGCCCATTCGGTTGTCTCCAACAAAGTTTCAAGTAGACGCTTATTTTCTAGGTGGCTGAATTTAGATTTAGGTGAAATCCCCACCTGTACTAGAGCCATGAGGGATTTCCACTGGCTCACTCCAGGATGCTCACGTCTGCAATCTCCCCTTTAGGTTCCACCCTCCCTCGGTGGTGGGTACCATGGGCAGTGCTGCGGCCACAGCAAAGCTGCTGTCTCTCAGCACAGCCCAGTGCGCGCACGCCTTGGGCATCGCCGCGTCCCTCGCCGGGGCGCCCATGGCCAACGCTGCCACACAAGCCAAGCCGCTGCACATCGGCAATGCCACCCGCCTGGGCTTCGAAGCAGCGCTGCTGGCCTCCCGGGGGATGGAGGCTAACCCCTTGATTCTGGATGATATCCCCGGGTGCTCCGGGTTCAGTGTTTTCTATGGTGTCTATCAACCCAAACCACTGTCCACGCCAAGCGACCACCACGAGTTCCTCTTGGAGAAGCAGGATATTGCTTTCAAACGATTCCCAGCCCACCTGGGGATGCACTGGGTGGTGGATGCTGCCTTGTCAGTCCGGAACCTCTTCATCAACTACGCAGGGTCCTTCTCTCCCTCTTTGATCCGCACTATTGTGCTGAAGATCCCAGTGTCGAAGTACATCAATCGGCCTTTCCCCAGCTCCGAGCACCAGGCGAGACACTCCTTCCAGTTCAATGCCTGTGCTGCCCTGTTGGATGGTGAAGTGGGGCTCAGCTCCTTCACGGAGAGCAGCATCCACCGGCAGGAGCTGAGGGAACTGCTGGACAAGGTGGTGGTGGAACACCCCGAAGATAACATGGCCAACTTTGACAAGATGTACGGAGAGGTGGCACTGCTTCTGCACAGTGGGGATGTCCTGACAGGCAAATGTGACACTTTTTATGGGCACTGGAGGAAGCCTCTGAGCAAAGAATCACTCCTGAAGAAGTTTCGATCCAATGCTTCTCATGTACTTCCAGAAGAAAAAATAGAAACCATCATCACTATGGTGGACAACCTGGAGAACCTGTCAGATAGTTCCCAGCTGGCCTGCAGCCTGTGAGGGGATGGCAAGTGGGTTTTTGACAATGGATTTTCCCTGGTGAAACTCCGATTCCTTTATTTGTTGGTGCTTTACTGTTGATTTCCAATGACAGGAACGTTCCCGTCCCTTGATGTCAAAGTAGGCGCTTCAACATTAAAAGAGCCCATGAGACAGGAGGTGTGTCTGTGCTGGTAACTGCACAGACTAAATTTCAGCTCATGGTTGATGTTGTCTGAGTAGCAGAAGGGCCACTGCAAATCCAAAAAAAAAAAATCCCATGGAATTCTATGAGGATCCTGAGGCATCATCTGGAAGCTGGTTGCCCAGAAGGAACTGTGTCGAGATATTTTTAAAGCTGCAAAGTATTTTTTTTTGTTCTGTGCGGAATGCCTAGCCGCTGAGTCTGGGAAGAAGAGGAAGTTCAGCTGCAAAATGTGTGCTTTTCTTAGTACTCTTCTGGGCACTTTTTGGATCATGGTTGGTTAGTCATCTTGGCCAGATGAAAAATCCATTAGTTACTGTAAACAGCCCTGCCTGCAAAACTCACAGGCAGAGAAGAATATTTTCTTTTTTTTTCCATTTCCAGTAAAAGCCTCCTGTTTTTCCAGTGCTTAGAAAGGATTTGTCACTTCCCCGTGTACATGGCATGATTCAAGGACCCCTAAAACCTGTAGGTCTTCTCTGAATGGAAGGCAGTTGGTAGGTGAGGAACCTTACAAGAGTACTACACCTACACCCAGCGCCTCCTGAGAGAGGATCCCTGCCAGCCCTGGGGCTTTGCCACATCGTTCCTCCTGGCCTTGCGCAGGTCCCCCAGGCACCTGCTCAGAGCTGATTCACCAGTGGTGGTCACTGCAGAGATGGGCACCTCGGAGTGGTGACTCAAGCACGTTCACACTGCGACTTGCATTGGGAAATTCCCTTTTCTCCCCTCTGAGAGGAGGGAAATCTTACCAAAAGTCAGTTCTTAACTTGTCTTTCCAGCTGGGATGAAATCAGTGCTTGTGCATGAACTGAAAGGCCTTCTTACCCTGAACTCTCTCTGAACAGGGAGGTGGAGAGTGATGTGACATTCCTCTGCACATTAATGAAACACTGTGATTGCTGATCCAAAGGATTTGTTTCCAATATGGTCATGACATGGGGACAGAATCTGTTGCAGAAGTGAGGGTTGCCTTCTGCGAGGGGGACTGAGATGGGACTAGACAGGCAAGAAGGACTGTGGGCTGGTTCCTCTTGGCTGGTAGTGGTCTACACAGAGAATTTCCCATGTGGAGCAAAACTATCTGCTCACCGGTTAATCCACTCTCTCCTACTGTCTAGCATATTCACACTGAATCTGTCTGAATAAAGAACTGAAGTAAAGTAATTTTCTGCATAAATATTTAATGCTGCATCATATAGACCGTCGGGTTTTTGGTTTTAATCTAAACATATGCAATACAGAGGCTTTTCCAACACATGGGGAGAACCCAGCAGAGGCTGGGACAGGGACAGCTAGAAGACTGGCCTGTGGCCAGTGATTTCTCCAGTCATA
>NW_009718106.1:47663-48853 GCF_000703405.1 Apaloderma vittatum
CTCTTCTGGCTCATTTTCTTCCCCTAGGGAGAACAATAGCCATTAGCCAGCAAAGCCTGGCTGTGGTTAATCACAATCTCTCAGCAAAGAGAAGTATTTCTCCATTCAGCAACAGATTTCAAATACTTTCTAAGTTTCCATGACAAACTTCTAGTTTCCCTGGGTTTGAGTCAGGTGTGGGATCATCAAAAATGTCATTCTATGTTTCACAGCCCAGTGAACTGGAAAGCCACAGAGCCAGTGCCTTCCCAGCCAGGCTTTAGCTCAGCATTCATCAAGGGACTCAGTATGTGTGTGGCAGAACCAAGATGGGCTCTGGTGGAGGGGTGATACATCTCAGTGGTTTCAGTGTCTTAACATTTTTCCAGTGTTCTGATTTCATAAAATCATAGAACCACACAATTGTTTAGGTTGGAAAAGACTTTGAAGATCAATGGGTCCAGCCAGGTCTACCCCTAATCCACGTCACTATTTCCATGCCTTCTGCGCCATGTTGCAGTGATGTTATGAAGCTGAGTGGGAGAGGAACAGAAATAAAAAGAGCTTTTCAGCTTGGTTTCAGTCTGCATCTTGTCCCTGAGGCTCAGGAATCCTTCTAAACCCCATTCCTGTCTTGCTGTCCCACCAGATGCAAACCTGACACCTTTCAGCAGACAATGGGTTAAGTTAGAAAGGGAAGGCACATGAAGACTGATGGGGTCCAACTTCCCTTTAATTGGCCTCCTTATCTGCTGAAGCAGTAAGTGGCTGTCCTGGTTTCAGCTGGGATAGAGTTAATTTACTTTCCAGTATCGTGTTCAGTGATGTGTTTTGGATTTAGTGTGAGAATAGTTTTGATAACACACTGAGGGTTTAGTTGTTGCTCAGTAGTGCTTACCCTAAGTTAAGGATTTTTCAGTTTCCCATATTTTGGTGGTGTGCAGGTGCTCAAGAAGCTGGGAGTGAACACAGCCAGGAGAGCTGACCTGAAGGAGCCAAAGGGATGTTCCATACCATAGAAAGTCGTGCTCAGTCTATAAACCAAGGGGAATTGGCTGGGAGGGGTGGATTGTTGCTTGGGCAGCAGCTGGCAGGTGGCGAGCAATTGCATTGTGCACACTTGCCTTCTCTTGAGTTTTATTCCTCTCTTTATTTTTTGTTATATTCACCATTATTACTGTTGTTGTTGTTATTATTATTATATTATTATA
>NW_009718107.1:0-201 GCF_000703405.1 Apaloderma vittatum
AATAAACCAGGGCCCTAAATAAGCATTTGATTAACAAACGATAAAATAGTGATTGTGTCACTGAATGAAGCTGTAATTGCTGCTGCTAATTGGCTGGTTAGGATTTAATAAGCAATTAAATGGGATGGAATGCGCAGTAATTAAGTGCCTTCGTTTGGCAACCCTGCTCCCCATACAGCCTGTGGGACCCCCACGGCCTGT
>NW_009718108.1:0-800 GCF_000703405.1 Apaloderma vittatum
TTTACAATCTCAATCTTATTTAGAATTCATGAGTTTCTCATAGATTTTGTTGCCATATGTTCCTCAGATGCTAAGCCTTCTTTTCTAGAAAACTGAAAGTCCTCTATATTTGATTGCTCAGATAGCCTTCTGAAGAACAGACATGGAGAGAGAAAGCTTCCTAGGTTTCTAAAGAAAGAATTGTGGTAGGCAAAAATGCAAAACTTCACCTGAAGAAGTAACCAAGATCCATTGGTCGGTATCCCACATTGAATGGGCTGCAAACATTGTGGTGGGGATAACACTGAAGAGGACATCAAGGTAAAATAGATCCTTCAGCATCTGCCTCAATATTCATAGAATCATAGAAGGGCCTGTGTTGGAAGGAACCTTAGAGATCATCTAATCCAACCTACCTGCCATGGACAGGGACGCCTCTCAACTAGACCAGGTTGCTCAAGGACTCATCCAACCTGGCCTTGAACATCTCAAGGAAGGGGCATCCACATCTTCTCTGGACAATTTATTCTAGAGTCTTGCCACCCTCGTAGTGAAGAATTTTTTCCTAATATCCAATCTAAATCTTTGCCAGAAATCAGCGTAGATTTCTGAGAGCAGCAACACTAAATGCAACACTCACTTTTCCCTCTGAAATCAGCCAGGATTTATACATTGGGGTGATCTTCCTTCTCCTGCCCAATGAGTATCGGGGCAAAGTTACAGGTCAACAAATGCTTTAATTTGTCTATCTAATGCATTTTGTATGGGGGTTGCACAGCATACAGAGGGAAGGAGGTAGAAACACCTTGCTCTTCCTCTGA
>NW_009718109.1:0-7650 GCF_000703405.1 Apaloderma vittatum
CGCGAGCCATGAGCTCTGCAGCACTCATCACCCCATTAGGCGCCTTGTAAAATTTGCAGACCATTAGATGGGGCTTTCAAACAACATTTTTATCCTGCAGTTGCGAAACACTTTTGCCCTGCATCACCTTCTGGTTGCAAAGACAAGACTTTTTTCACCTCCGGTTGCTGCAGCGTGGGAACAGAGACCAGCGTGGTGTGTCCAGCCCCTGCCTGTCACCGTCACCATCCCTGGTTGGGGGCACATTGTGTGTCTGAGCCCCCGGGCACAAGGATGCTGCCTGCATTTCTCTGTGCCTCTCTCACACAAAATTAGTCGGACCAAAACCTCTCTTCCATACTTTTGCCGTGAAAGATTAGCCAGGGGGGTTCATTAGTGAGGTTAAATTAACCAGGGATCAGCTGGATTCACTGCCTCACCAGCTGTGACAGCGGGATGCACCCACAGCCGGGCACCGCAGAGCTCCCACGGGGCAGCTGTGCCCCTGGGGGCAGGATGAGACCCATGTGGCATCAGGGGAGATGCAGAGCAGCCCTCTCGGTCCCCACATCACAGGAAAACCTCAGAGGGGCTGTTGGAGAGGCTTTCAAAAACCTCAGCTCATTTTGTGGAAGTGGGCTGGGGAGGCTGAGCACAGGGGACAGGGATGGGGAGGTGGGTGCTGGGGGGGCAGAGGGGAACGGTGATGGGGAGCAGTGTCCATGGTTGCTCCTCTTCACCAGTGGCACCCAGGGATTCCCTGATGAGCTCAGCTCCGTGGTGCTGCCCAGCACTGGGAACATCCTGAGGTCTCTGCTGTTTTGCCCCTTTTCAATACAAAGGTTCAAGCTCTCAGCAGATTCCTGGCCCTGGGAGCCACAATGTGCCGGCACCGGACTTGGAGCTGTGCATGTTTGCTCAGCTGAGAGCAAGAGCAGGCTCTTTCCTGGGCTTTGGGAAGGACACACCAGCTTTCCAGTGCAATTTTTCTATTGCAGAATAAACTTGTCTGCAGCGATCTTCTCCCATAAGAAAACACATTGTTGATCGAATATTACAATTTTTACCATACTGACTAAAACAGTGAAAGCATGGAAAAACAGAGTTGTCCCAGTTTTCTCCAGTTTTCTGTGCACTGAGAAATTTAAGAAGAAATCACTGAATGACAAGGCTCCCCGAATGGGGCTCCTGAGCTGCATCCCATGGCCTGACCCAACTGCTTCTGGGCCAGTCACAAGGATCACCCACCAAGGGAAAGCTGATTTTTCCACGACTCAGTTTTCTCCCAGCACTGAAGATTGTGTCGAGCTTCCCTGCAAAGCCTCAGTGCTTCCAGCACCGCAGGAAGCCTCCCTTTGCTTTGTGCTTTGCATTAAATTCGGGAGCTGCTGCCACGGTTACGGTGATGGAAACATCCACCAGAACAAATAACCTGACCATAAATTCCCAGGCTGTTAATTACTTCACGGTTTGTGAAGGATCTCCCACAAATATCACTGCCCTGCTCCATCAAGCTCCCTCTCAAATGGGGGAAGGGGTTGGGGAGGGAGAGAAATCATTGCACTTAACAGGTGTAAATATTTTACAGCTTTTAATTAAATATGAGAACCCTGCTGGGGCTGGGAGCAGGACCATCCTGGAATATGAATTATGGAGGATCCTCCTTTCCAGATGTTAAAAAAAAACAGCCCTGAGGCGCTTCAGACAAATAAAATGGAAAATGAATCCAGATTTAAAAAAGAAAAAAACACCACACCAAACCACAATGGCAACAGAAACCCCCAGCAGCTAAAGAGCTCTACCCATCGGCTGCTTTGATGTGGCCAACTTCCATCCTCCTTACTTTTAAATTAATTGATTCAATGCTATCTGCAGTGAAGGCTGTTTGGGGTGGAGGCTGGGATAGTGGGACATTGCCAGTCCCGGCGTCAGGCGTGCTGGCACCTCAGGGGCTGCTAGCAGGGATCACCAAAGCAGAAAGCCAAAACATGTCATTTTGATGCCTTTCTCCTTCCCCAAACAAACCCGTTGAAGTTCAACTACCCAGTAAGTTCAACACTTGCCAGTGGGAACTCTTCAACTGGAGACATCCGTGGCCGTTTGCAGCCTGCAGGAATTTTTTCCTGCTGTGATATGAAAAATTTTAGGGAAAAAAGGGCCCATGGTGGGACAGACAGACACAACTGGACCCATGGATACTGCAGGAACATCCGCATCTCCTCCAAGAAAACCTGTCACCTCCTGTTCCAGAAGCTGGTGTCTGGAGCAAAACAAGGCACCAGCAGGGAGCAGATGAGCCTGCACCATCATGTGATGTTTATAATTAGACTATTTTGGCAGCCTAACATGTATTATTAGACTTCTCTACTAAGAGTGCCCTTAAGTGACCTTGGTGAACATTCATCTACTTCTAACTAAATTTATAATTGTGATTGGTCTGCAGGCTGAAGCTTTGCTTTGTCTCACTCCTCGTCTCTGCTTGGTTGCAGGTAGCTTGTTTCCTTCGACCCCGGCTTCAGGGCTAATATTTCCTTTGAACAATCCACAGCAACCAGGTACCAATTAGCAAGACCCCTGAACCCACATCGCTCCTTTTCCACAGGTCACGAGCCCACCTACAAAATGATGAGGATAGCTCAGGCCCCTTTGGCTCCACCACTGAGTAAGTTATAGAGAAGGATTAAGCATCATTACAAATGTTTCTTCCGCTCCTGCACGACTAAGGGCCTCTAGGGAGAAGCTAAGACACATTCAACACCTTCTGCTTCAGCCGTTTCTCCCCTAACACGTCTGGTGCTGGAGCTGCGGCTTATGCTGAGATGAGAGGAGGAAAGTGAATTCCCTCAAGGTGGACATTAAAAGAACTGTGAACAGATAAACAAACAGACATTTCAAATGGCGAGAGAGAGGGTCAAAGCTAAAAAAGCTGTGAAACACCCCATTGGCTTTGCACGGATGTGACTGAGTGTCAATGCTCAGCATCGTTTCGCGTGCCAAGCATTAAATTCACCCTTGGTGTTGTCCTGAGCCTCCTCGTGTGAACTTTGAGGCGTGCAGTGAGCTCGCAGCCAGCTTGTGGTGAGCTCGGCGTGCAGGGGCTGAGCTGCTGCCCAGTCCCTGCTCAGCACAGCCCCTCCGCAGGTGGCTTGTGATGAGAACTCTCTCTTCTCCCAAAGTAGCGATCATAGAATCCTAGACTGGCCTAGGCCGGAAGGGACCTTAGAGATCATCTAGTCCAACCTTCCTGCCATGGGCAGGGACGCCTCTCAACTAGATCAGGCTACTCAAGGCTCTGTCCAACCTGGCCTTGAACACCTCCAGGGAGGGGGCAGCCACAACATCTCTGGGCAATTTATTCCAAAGTCTTGTCACCCTCGGACTGAAGAATTTCTTCCTAAGGTCCAATCTGAATCTATTCTCCTTCAACTTAAACCCATTTCCCCTTGTCCTATCGCTGGACACTCTTGTAAAAAGTCCTTCCCCAGCCTTCCTGTAGGTTCCCTTCAGGTATTGGATCCAGAAGGAAAACTGTGGCTTTCCTTCAAAAGCAGAGAGGGCTGATTTTTTCTTACCAAAAGCTGGAGGAGCGATGGCCGTGAGGGCTGGGGAGAGGCTGCAACCTCCTTAGCTGAGGATGCTGATTGAGTGCAAACCTTCAGAGACCTTTTATTCTTCCCAAGCTAACTGATTGCCTTTTGCCACTGGTGATTTCTCTCTCTCTCATTTCATGACAAAAGAGTAAATTGGAGGAGGCGTTTTTGGCTAGCAGCTGACCCTGGCTGTCCCCAGATCAGCACCTGGCTGATTCCCTGGCTCTCTAATTGCAGGTTTCAAAGGGCTGGTAGTCTTGCTAGGATTTTTTAATTGGATGCTGAAACCAATCCCAGGGGAATATTTTTATTTTTGGAGCATTGGCTATTTGGTCAATGCCATTCCTGCCCAAGAAAGTCAGTGCAAGCGTGCAGCTTGACTTCTTAACGGTAGTGATTTTCCATTAGCTTTTGAAACTGAATTGGCTCCTGAGGTGGGTGGGAATTCTTTATGAACTGTGTTACTTGATGAATCTGCATCCTGGAGCAATAAGCTAAGCTATTCATGAAAGATCAGTTCTCTTTAGTTCCCTCACTCAATACTTCCCTCCCATGGGAGGAGGAAGGAGGTTGGAGGGGGGAGGTGTCAGGAAAAGCTGGAGTTCTCAAAACTTTCCTATGGATCTGCTTTGTAATTCAAAAAGTTGTTTGTTCATTTGTTTGTTTAATCAACCTCGCTTCACAATTTTTGTAAAGGCATCCACCCTCCAGCCTGCAGCAAACTGTTGTCTTGAAAGACCTGGTGACCTAGAGATCCTGTAGTGGAAGGTATTGGGGAATGTCTTGGTCTGACACAAGAAAGAAAAAGATTCTCCTCGAAATGCTCCAGCCATCATGGAGCATTACCACCAGCTCATTGCCTGCACAGCACATCCTCAGTTTAAAAATGGGTTTCTTTCACATGAAAATCTGTGCTAGCTGCTGCAAAATAATACCAGACGAAGCATAAACACTGAGCACATTGTTATTAGCCCAAATGGTTTGGCTTGTTTTCTTGCTTTCTATTTTTTTATTCATGCTGTCGGCAAGCAAAACCAACCAGTTCCACTATGTATAATTTATTTTGAATTAGATCAAAGGAGCAGTTTACAGGGTAGATTTGGGCATTATTATAATTTTTTTTTAGCTTTTTTCATTTTTTATAAATATATATTTATTCTCCCACCCCCCTCCACCCCCCTGCCCTCCACATTCCCCATTGCCTTTCCTCATGAACAAACTATAAATTATTCACCAACCCATACAAGAGAAGTGCTGCTCAGGACTGGAAATCAAATCAGCCCCGGCAGGAGTCCAGCGTTTTTGGGGAGCAGACGTGGGTGCGTGCGGGGATTCAGGGAGGCAGTTCCCAAGCAGGGGCTGTGGGAAGGCTCCCCTGGGACCAGGACCACACTGGCAGGTGGCAGAGCTGCACCCTGGGGGATGCCAGCCCCCCAGTAATGCCATCTTTGTGGGGACAGGGGACGTGCTGGGAGCATCAAACCTACGCGGGCTTTTGGTAAAAGCAAGAATTTAAGATTTAGCCCTGATTCTGGCTGCCGGAGGTGCCCTTTGCAACACCCAGACATGCTTTGCTGGGGGCTTGAAAAAGGCACAGAGCTCTGCCCCGCATTATTCCCTGCAAAATGGGGTGGTACACATCTCCAGGATTCACTGCCACCCCCACATCCAGGTTCTGCCTTGCTGAGCAGCAGCACTTAATGATCTTAGAGGTCTTTTCCAGCCTTAATGGTTCTATGATCTCGACTAGCACACCAAACGCACCCAGGCAGGTGAGCAGTGCCATCGCGAAGCACTTTGTTCTCCACACCCACCCTACCTCGCTAAGTGTAAAGCACAGCACCTCTGGGGTCTTGAAACCTAAAACACTTGTTCTTGTAGGGGATGCAGGTCATTTATTACACTGCAAAGTCATTTTTAAAGCCCGGCAGAACAGTGTGCTCTGGGAACGGGGCTTCTGAGCTGCCGACAGCTTGCTGGTGCCGTACAAAAGCTAATGCTAATTTAGCAGGAAGCCGATCTAGGGAGGCATCTGCTTGCCTAAACTATCCTAATCTCCCAAGGCAGAGCAGTGTGATGCTTAAGAATTACTCACCCAGACACGGCTTCTTGCAAGGGGCTCGGGGTGACACCCAGTCCCACGGAGCTGGGGGATGTCTGGGAGCTGCTGCCCCAGCACCAGGTGCTGTGACCAGAGCACCCACGGAGAATTTATCACCTAAGGGACCCTTTTCCAGAGCTGCCTGCTGAGGGTTTGCCTTCCAGGATTGGGCAAGGGGCTGTGCGGGCTCTGTGGCTCAGGGGTTGCCAAATTTGACAGGAGTGTGAGTTCCTCAGGAAAGTGCAGCCCCAGGTCTGTGGTGCGTCTGGCATGGGAAGGAGAGGGTGATGCACCCTCTGGGCTCCCCGTGTGAGGCTTGGGGTGCATCATTGCTTCATCTATCCTTGTTTGGGGAGCAGCCCTGGCCCCAGAATTGCCTTTCTCCTGTTATGGCTCCTTGGAGCAGTGCCCTCCCAGCTGCTGTCCTCCCCCAGCCAGAGCATGAGCGTCTCATCTGAGCATTAGGTGGGTCTGAGCACTGTCTGGGGGAGGATTTGTCAAATTTATGAGTCGTGCTTCCTCATCGAGCATCCAATGCTGGCCAGTGGATCCCGCCTCATCTTCTTTGCCTTCTAATGGTTTTATTGTAAATCTCTTATCTTACGGCTGGGGGAGATGTGCTGTGACATTCTGCAGCTGGATGGAGATTTAAAGAGCATCCAAGCGGGACACAACCAGGAAACATTTAAAAACTCTGCCCATGAAATTATGCATCCCCAGGAGGAAGACGGTGCCTTCTGGGCTGCTCTGGGGAGCTCTCAGCAGCACCTCACTGCTCCTTCTCTCCCCCCTAGCCCCTCTGCCTCCCCTCCCACGGAAAGCATCAGACCCTTTCCCTGCCCCTGAGATGTGTGTGGATATGTATGGATCCATTCCCATCACACAGACATCCCTGGCTGGCACAGCTGCAATCAGAGATTCTGAGCCAGCCAGAGCCCTTATTTAAAGGTTGATCCACAGTGAAGCCAGGAAAGACTTTCTCAGTACAGACGTGAAATAGGCCTGGATTAGTTACCATCAGTAAAGTGAACTGATTCATTTCTTAGGTCAAATCACAGATCTGCCAGGCTGGAGCAGGCTGTGTTTCCCGTTACAAGAGGGCTGGGATGGGGTTTCCCACAGCCCTGTGCTCCTCATGCCACCTTCCCAAGGAGACCCTCAGTTTGGACCAGTCCCAGCAGTGCCACCACAATCCTGCTGTCCCTAAGGTTAGTAAATGGCTCCTGCCCCTTCCAGAGCTACAAATACAAACAGATAGGGATGATTCCCAAACTGGCTCTGTATGGGACAGGCACCCAGGCAGCCCCAACACGCGCTTATTTTCAGGATCAAAAATGGGTCAGGATGCAGCAGGAACATCTGCCATTGATCTGTGCATCACGACAGAGCCAGCAAATAATTGTCTCTTTGAAAATCCATTATCACCTCCACCTTCTTTTTAGCTAGAAGCTTTCAGAGCTGACAAGGGCTGTGCTTTGAGTGTGGATGGTAAATATAACACCATATGGCTGAGGTATTATTTGGCTCCTAATGAAATGCTGTTTTTATGCATATGCATTAATAGCTCCTCCATCCTTGGTGGGTATGTGAAGGGCTTGCTTATTTAGCATCCTTCTTTTCCAGGACACCTTGCCTGGGTCCAGCATGAGTGGTTTGTGTCGGTTACTTTAGCTAATAACTTTTAAGGGAGTTTTAAAGGGATAACCAAATGTCTGAGCCCAGGCCTGTAAGAGATGCTTGATTTTGGCAGAGCCCCAGCACACGCCGACAGTGGGATGGATGCTCCTGGCAAACTGCTGCGGGGCTCGACAAGGCAGCACCTTGGCTGAGCCAGCCCCGGGCACGCAGAGAGAACTGTTTACTTTCCTTTAATCTCTGCTCCCCTGTGCTTTCCCATCTTCATACGTAGGTTGTTGTTTTGCCAAGGTGTCTGCTGGCTCTTTGGGCAGATCCTCTGCTGGGAGGAGGTAGGCTGGGGAC
>NW_009718109.1:7700-7972 GCF_000703405.1 Apaloderma vittatum
GGCCCTTTGCCCCCCCTCTTCCCCCCACCCCCGCCGTTGCCTTCCCAGATTCCCCCCCACTGCTGCAACACCGCAACAATTACTTTCTTGCAAAAATTGTTTTCTTAACAAAATAGAAGACCAGCCCTTCTCGACGGCAAAGGGAAGAAGGCTTTTCTAGGGGAGACGGGACACAGCCATCACAGCTCAGGCTTGTGCTGACTTTTCAGGAGCGCATTCACCCAGGCTCACTCCAGGCTCATCACCAGCCTTTGCCCTCGCCCTTGCTCTCG
>NW_009718109.1:7986-16444 GCF_000703405.1 Apaloderma vittatum
CATCCCATCCCATCCCATCCCATCCCATCCCATCCCATCCCATCCCATCCCATCCCATCCTCCTTTACCCCCAGAAAAATCCCATTAACTGAAACATTCTAAAAACCTCATTGAAAGGTGAGAATTGTCTCATTGACAGGTCCTGTGCAAATTACCCTGAGATTCATTACCGCAGCAGGGGAAGGCTTTAGGAAGATGCCTGAACATTTCTGAAGCGTAGGGCTTAATGTGATTGGATTTACAATGACTTTTTGATCGCTTGCTCTATAACTCTTTACAGATTTGGGTGCCATCTCTCTTCCTCCCTTGCTATAGATGGAAATTTCGCCAGTTTTATTACGCAGATGACGCATGGCAGTGGGCTGATGCTGCCAGGGGAGCAGAGCAGGCGTGCAGGGCTCAGTCTCCTAGGGGATCAGTAGAGCAGGTCCCCTCTTTCTGCCTCTGTTTTTCTCTTTGATGGACTCTGCAAATGTCCCCTTTTACTCCTAACCTTGCAGCCAACCCTCCAGCCCCAGGGCAGTGCTAACAACCTGCCGCTGGCTGTAATTCAAGTGGCTCAAAAAGCTCTCCAGAAAGAGAATTGCCCTGTTCTAAAGCAGGGAAAACACCACAAAGCCCCCTTGGACCCATTTCCACCCTGGAGCAAGGGGATGCCTTTGGGCTGGAGGGATCACGCTTGACCCCAAGCCCTCCCTCCTCCAAGAAATCCGCACAAACCCAGAGCCAGGCAGTCAGGTTAGTTTTCCAGAAACGCCTTAATTTTAATTGCACTTTGTTGTAATCCCCTGCCAAGCCCCTGGACCACCGGCCTGTCTCTGGAGGGAGCAGACACGACCTGCCCACGCTTTTCAGCGTGCGGAGCTGCTGTATTTATTAGCATCATTTTGAGAGCGCTCGCCCGGTGGCATTTCGTGCCTGAGCCGTGCGGCTGCCCAGCGCTAATTAATGGGGCCCCTTCTACCCCTGAGCTCTGCATTAGCGAGCTATCAATTATTGAAGGCGAGTTGTACGTTTCTGAGCTCGTGAATAACCAAAGGGACTGCTGAGAGTCCAGAAGTGGCTGTCATCTTCTCATTAGGTATTTATTAAATGTAATTTAGCGGCCGTGCCTGTGTGTTAATGGAGTCGTGGCAACGCTGCCGGGCTGGAGAGGAGCCTGTGTGAGCTGCCTCGGCGTGTGAGCAGGATCAGGCCCTCTGGGAGATTTTAGAGACAAGCACTGGCCTCCGGCCCTGCATCCCTTATGGTGCTGAGGATAACTGGAGGATGCCCAAACCTGGTCCCAGTGCTCTCAGGCAGCTTCTTGGGAGGGCTGGGAGCGGGCGGGTAGCACAGCCTGGCAGGAGGCATCCAGAAACTCTTTCAAAACTGCTCCGCTGTGCACCGCTGTCCTGCCTGGGACACCCCAAGGCTGCCCCCCATTGTCTGGGCTCCCTCAGCGCCCATCAGCAATTCAGCCTTTTGCTCCAGAAAGCAAACTCTTGGGCACAGTGTTCACCTAGAGATAATCATTAAAACTCTCTCACTTCCCATCTTCTCTGTCTTCCCTTACCAACGCATTATTCCTTGTTACACTCTTCCGAATAATTCCTCTCTCTTTTGATCACTGCAGTTCCTTGGAGAGGGTTGTAACGAGACCAACCACTGAGGGCAAATTTACCATAAACTTTCTGAACATGTGGGTGAATGTAAGCTAAGCTGGAAGAGAGAGGGGGCTGCAGGGCGAGCAGAGCTGCTTTCAGCCTGGGAACCTCGGGGAGAAATTGCAAGGATGCTGCTGGTGCCTGTGAGCAGGGTCTCGGGATGGCAGGTCCCACAGGTGCTTTGGGAAACCTGAAATCCCTCTATCCTCCCCACTGTGAAGTCCTGAAGCTAAAAGGGGTTTTGCAGCTGAGAGCAAGACTTCATTGGTCCAGAAAACTGCCTGGTACCCAGGGTATCAAGGGGACACCCAGGAGAAATTTGCTGTGCCTGCTCCCCTCTGCTCCGTGTAAACGTGCCCTGTGGGGCAAAGCCAGCGACCCCTGGGGAAGGTGGAGCCCCTGGGGTTCACACTGCACTTTGAGCACGGAAACATTTGGGCTGCACCATGCTCTTCTCATCCATCTTCCTTAAATTTGGCCTTTACATCTGGTTATGCCGCTGATTAAATCGCTCAGCAAAGTGTCTGTGTCTGCAGGAAAGTGTGCAGGCTTGAGCAGAGGAGGGACTGAAAACAAAAAGAATGGGATCTTTTCTCAGCCAATTTTTTGGGGTGGGAGATGTTGGATTTTCTAATGAAAAAAAGAAAAAATTGTGCTTTTCTGTCTTTCTGCAACGAGAAGCTGCTTTTCAGTTTCTTCCCACTGCTGAAATCGATTGCCAAAATGGGATGTTTGCAGCTGGGGCTTTGGGCAAAACACAACAAATTACTTTAAGACAAACAAACAAACAATGGTGGTGCGGTTTGTTTTTTTTTTTCTGTGTGTGTATGTGAAAACATGTCTCGAGGCTGGAGGAGGCTTGGGAGAGGCTTTACTCCTCCTGTTGCACACGCTGTCGGCTTTATCTCGCTGCGGCTGCCCCACGGGGTTTGATCACAGCTGGGAGCCTGTAAACCTCCTGTAATCTAGTAATATTCATAAATGACTGTGCATGTTCCGGCGCCTTTGTCCAATCCTTTTTTATCCCAGGCCTTAGGCATTAGCAGCAGAGCTGTAAATCATCTGTGGCTCCATCCCCAGTGGGCTGGTCCCTGGCTCGGGCACAGCCGCCGGGCTGGGGGACAGGAGGGGCCGGCAGCGGGTACCTGATGGGGTGATGCTGGCAGGGCACTTTGGATCATCTTCCTTCTCGCTGCAGCCAGTGCCATGGGGCTTCTAATTACCCCCTGTACCAGGGCCAGGAACAAGCAGATGGGACCCGTGGCTCTTTTGGAGGTTTGGTTGCTTTGCAAAGCAAAACCCCTCCTGGGCAGGAGGCTGGAGCAAGGATGGGTGAGACCCAACCACGTGTTCCTCCTCTGTCCCCAGCCCTTCATCACCCCCAGCAGCGTCCCTTCCACCCTGGGCCAGGAGCAAACGATAGCCCTCAATGGAGCCGTGCCACAGCATCCTTAACAGCCTCCTAGGCAGCTCTGAAGACTTTTCTTGTGGTTGCAGAGCCCGTAGCTTTAAATCTCACCTAGGATAGTGGACTCTGACTTTATCTGAGGCTGGGAGCCTGGATGGTGTTTTCCTGCAGCAGCAGCAGCACTTCCCGGGGAGCTCTGCTCGCAGCAAAGAGGCAGTAGCGCTGTAATTGCATATCATTTTTGTAATGCTCTCAATGTAAACGCTACTTAAGATGTCATCAATGATTGATATATTTGCTAATTGAGACTTCCACTTGGGCTGATAGCCGGAGCGCTTTATTTCTTTTATTATTTTATGTTGTTTTGTGCCTGACATATTTGCGGCGGCACTTCTTTAATCTTCATTCAGCGAACGCCCCAGGGAGATGAGGTGGCATGAACAGCAACAGCCTCTGGGGCTGGGGTGGGATGGGAGGAACACAGGAGCCCCTACCCTGCACAAAAGCAGTGGGAGGGGTGGCTCAGCTGCAGGGGTTAGGGGGAAACAGATGAGATGGGGCTGCTCTGTGGTGCCCTTGCTGCAGGGGAACATTCACAAGAAGGCAAGGTCCTGCCCTTGCCTCAGTTTTCCTCCTGGTGAAGGACAGCTCAATTATTTAATGTGAAGGAGGGCTGAGAGTTAATGATGACCTGCAGCACCCTGGAAAATCAAAACCCTGTCAAAGGCCAGCATTGGAGAAGAGGGAAATATTTCATCAGTTTTACTTGGGGAGAGTTGTCTGGTCAAACATCTCATGAAGTAAATATTGCTCAGGTGGAAAAAAAGGAGAAGCTGCTGTCTCCTTCAGGTGTCAGTGTTCACTGGGTAAATTAGCCTACAGCTGGAAACCACAAATTTGGCTTCTAGGTTCCTAGGAGGGTGCTGTGCTGTGCCGTGTCCCAGACCCCAGCCGTGCCCAGCACCCTGCAACCACACCATCTCTTGTGATGATGGATGGCAATTCCAGCTCACCTTGGGGCAGCACTTTGCTTTTACCAACATCTTTATTCAAAAGCATATGCACGTGCTAGGAGGCAACCAGTCTCTGCACTCGTTTAAACCAGCAATCAAATAATGATCATCCCCTGAATGGCATCCAGACTTGCACTCCGCATCCACTCTCTGCCTTCAGCACTGCCCGTCTTGGAGGGGCACCAAGAGCCGGCTGCAACATCTGCGTTCCTTGCCCAAGAGAGCTAATCAAACCTGCAGGAAAACCAGCTCCCTGCCATGCTCACCAGGGCTGCTGGAGGAGCAGGGGATGCCTTGCATCTCATTTGCCTAAATGAGTATTGGGATCCAGCTTTATTAACGGAAGGAATTCAGGGGCTCGGCATAGCAGCGGGCTGGGCGCAGCGTCAGTGCCCATCTGGTGAGGGGAGCGGCTGCGCTCACTTGCCTTTCTGCTTGAGAAGAGGGGCTTGCAAACGTGGGATTATGAAATAAATAAATAAAGTGTGGCTGCCTGAGCTGTGAAGCAAAAGCAATTTTCTTGCGGCATAGACCCATCTGCGCTTCCAGAGCACCGTCTTCTCCTGCGGTAAAATAAGTCAATATGATGGCAGTGCCCAAATGAGTGGCCCTCAGTGAGGGTCTGCGCGAGGTGAGTGCCTCCAGGGGTGTCGGGGGAAAGCTTTTCTGGGGTTTATTGTAGCATCCTTTGAGATCGGTTAGGATTAGCAGTGTTTCCCAGCCCCACTCTCACCCAGGGATGCTCTGCAGCCATCCCACATCCCACCGCTGTTCCAGGGGACACAACTGCCACCCTTACACCTCTGACAGCTTCTTTCTGCACAGCGGGGCTGGTAATAAGCTTCAAACAAGATACAATGAAAGCTGGCATGTCCTTTTGAGCATCCACTGGAGCAGCTCATCCCAGCAGCCACCTGCAGAAGCTGCCACCATCCCCACATGCTGGAGCTCAAGGGCACTGGGACAAGCGTCAGGACAGCTCGCTCCCTCTTCACCACTCAGCTCCTGACAGTTTTCACCAGCTTCAGAATTCCCTGCTTTGCTGGGTGTGGAGGGCACTGAGGCTTTAGCTGTGGCACAGTTGCTCTGCAGGGTGCAGGTTTGCAGCCCCAGCTGTGTGACTGTGCATGCTGCAGGGGTTAATAAGCAATGTTAATTGTGTTTAGAGATACAGAGAGTCTTTCCTGGAACAAGAAGTGGGTGAATAAGCAAGGGAAGGTGTGAACAAGGCAGCAAGCAAACCTGCAGAAGCTGATTTGCACCAGCAAAACTGGGGAGGGTTGCATCTCTGGGCAAGCAAGGCTGGGCCCGACAGAGCCCATCTGGCAGGCTTGGGCTGCGCAAGGCAATAGCTGTTGCCTGCCCCGGGATGCTCCTGCTTCCCAAAACCACAGACCCAAAGCCCAAGGAAGGACCTGCAGCTCCGGCGGGCCCAAGGGAGGATGCATAAAATGTGCTGTGAAGCACAAACTCTCTCCACGAGCATCCGACACTTGGAACGCGTAGCGATGCCGACTGTCATCATTGCTTGATTGAATGCAACTGATAAATGGGGAGTGGGAACTTTAAGGTTTTGCAGCGCCAGGAAAGAGCACGTTGCCATGGTGATGCCAGGTTTTTTTTGATTCCTCCCTTTCCCCCTCTTTGGGGTTGAACAGAAGGAGTCTGGCAGGCTGCTGGGGGGGATTTATTAGCTCCAAAATAGGCCATGGTTCAGGAAAAGGGGAGAAATATTGCTGTAGCGAGCAGCATGGGCATGGCCTTAATATATGGCATGTGCTCTCCAGGAAGGGGTGTAAATCAGGGCTGGGCAAACACCAGGGCAGCAGGAAAGCAGCTCAATTGCCTTGCCTCGCCTCATGCTTAGAGGGGATCCATGGAAAACTCCTAAAGGGTTTAATGCTACTGCTGATAAGCAAGAACTAATAAAAAGAAGAGAAGAGGAGGGCAGACATTTGAAAAACAGCTGTGCAGCCCTGGGCTGGCCATGGCTCTCTGGAGCCAGGCATCATCAATGGTGCCAGCTCATAGCTCTTTCTGCAGGTCATTTCTGGCTGGATTTTGGCCAAACCTTGCTGGTGCTCTCTTCCTCAGCTGCACAGATGAGCCCTGCACCCCCAGACAAAACGGGGCAGCCCCATGAGCAGCTGGCCCTTGTCCCAGGAGGTATGAGCAGGTAAAAGGCTGCTTTTCCTCCACGCAGGAGAAGGTAATGGGTAAATAAATGAGCTCAGCAGAGTGTCCTGAAAATCCTGTGCTCAAGTGCTGGGAAAAGAAATTGCTGATCAGTCACGAAAGAACAAAATAGAGGAAAAAAGGAGGTTACCGGGGAGGATGCTTGAGGATTCGCAGGCATGAGCTGGCATAGACACACATAGAGCCTTACATCTAATCTGATCCTCCTCCTAATCACCAGCCACGAGAATGCATTTGTTTCAGGTTCCCAGAGTGGCTTCCCTTTTGCAGATGGACCACAGCTCTACAGATTTGCTATGACAGGGTCATTTTCAACTGGTAGAGTGAAGTCTGTCTGCTGCAGGCGAGAGAGTAACTCCCTGCTTGCGCTGGAGCAGTGGGGAGGCAGAACTGTCCCTGGGGGGCTGTGGGATGTTGGCTGTGACCATTCTAGGCAGTACCCTCTCTAAGCCCATGGAATTTGGCAGGAGGGCCATGGACAGGCAGCCTGCCTGACCCAGGAGCTGCCTCGCTGTTTCTGAAGCGCTGCAACACCGCTGCCTCGGCACCGGCTTTCACACGGCGCTGACTCCCGCATTCTCCCTGCCTGCATCTGCTGAGAAGGATTTCAGCCCATCCGCTCCTGGAGAAGACTCACCCAACAGTGACCTGTCACTACCTGCCCTCTCCTCTGCATGCTGGGGCATTTGTGGCTTATCTGCAGGGCTAAATTCCTGCTTTACATCGCTGCTCCTTTTCCTTTTCTCTGGAGGTGCTGTCACTTTTTCAGTTTAGGCTCTGAGAGCATCCCAAAGGTGAGTTAATCTCATCGGCCGAGGGGTCGATGGCATCTCACAGGCCACAGGACAGTCATCCTGCTCGAGTGCCAGCGTGGTGCAGAGCTGGCACTGGCCTGCTCAGCCGGACCCGGATCTTCATGTGAGCAGCATCAGCATCCCAGCAATTAGTGGAGTTATGTTGATTTGCATCAAGCTCGGAGCATAAAGAGTGCCAGGCCAGATGGTAAATTGTGTGTGTTCCTGAAAACAACAGTAATATATGCTGGGCTTGAATGAGGCTTTGGTGGTGTTAATGGATCTCTGAAATGACCCTGCTTGCGTGAGCTCAGAAATGAGCCATGGCTGGGTTAAAACATGGCTTTTTGTCTTGGCCTTAAAACCCCTTGTGTGGGTGTGAAGAGGAGTAACCCCCCCAAGAGCACTCAGTGAGGTGAAGCCAGCACACGTCAGGCTTGGATCTCCATGTAATTTCTGTCCTGCTCTTCTCTGTGCTACCATTTCCCGGGCTTGTAATGGAGTTAGCAGCAGCAGGGCTGCCGGGGCTCGGGGTCCAGCTCCCGGTGACCCGGCAGAAGGTCCTGGACCACATGGGCACCTCATGTCTGCCCAGCTAGCACCAGCTCCCCAGCAAAACTCTGCCCCTTCCCAGTGCCTTGCCGTGGTTAACCAGTTAGCTGTCAGTGCCCTGTCACAAGAAGGTTCACGCATGCAGGCTGCCTTTCTCCTGCGTGGACTTTCTCCAGACCTTGGCCCAAATGCGCTGGCTTGCAGCCATCACTAATATTTGCTGTTCTGCTCTGAAATACAAAGCAAGCTGGTGAAGAGATCGGCTCCAAAGAGCATTCATCAACATTTCTCTGGTGCTGTCAGGCAGATAAAAATGAAACCGTTCCCAAGGACATGCTGGAGCTGGTGGAGAGAAGGCTCGTTCCTCACCCAGCAGGAGCCCATTGCTTGTCCTTCTCTACATTTCTGCTAAACCCATCTTTGCCCAGCATGGGAAGAGCAACGGCTCAGCCCCGTGAAGCAAGGAATGATCATTGCTGCGTGCTGGAAGCAGCCTGCGGTTCTGGGCGTTCACAGGGTTTTAGGAGCATCTCTAAAATCCTTGGGGTCCTCCTGAACCGTGACAGTTGACGCCCCAGGAAAAACTTTATGACACACGTTACTCCCCAGACTCTGCTGGCCCAAGTCCTGCAGAGAAGCCCCCCAGCCCTCACGGGAGTCCGTGATGGGCAATCAGGTGTCATTGCCTCAGGATACGGAGGGGAGGGACCCCACAGCTGGGAGCCAGCGGTGCCTGGGGACTGGTCCGGTGCTGGAGGGTTTAGTGACTAAACACCAGCATTTCCCAGAGCCAGCCTGACTGCTGACACCTCCACGAGATGCTGGAAGTCCTTCCTCAGCTGAGGGCGG
>NW_009718109.1:16475-19699 GCF_000703405.1 Apaloderma vittatum
TGCCACCTGGGCAGCCCACAGCACCCACAGCACACCCACAGACACACGTGTTATCGCCCCAGATCCTTCTCTCTTTGCCAAATTAACACCCGTGTCCCAGCCCCCGGGAGGAGATCCGGGAAGGCCGGGTGGCAAACATGCAGCCGGGCTGTGTTATTCATTATTCCTCTTATTCTCTCTTTGATGAAGGCAGACAAAGTCACCTCTCTTTGTGCGGCGCGTGTGTTGTTTTTTGCTTAATTTTTTATTTGTTTCTTTCCTTATAAAACTCATGTGAATAGGCCAGATGCGGTTTCCATAGCAACCCTCTCTCTTCAAGCAGCAGATGCTGGAAAAGGGTTTTTCAGTTTAATCCTCCAGGAAATCTCCCCAGCAGAGGTTGCTGGTATAAGATGATACTAAGAGATGCACAGCGGCAGCGGTTGGCATATTTTAAATCCCATGTGCTTCCTTTCGCATGAAGAACCTGCCCTTTCACCCTTTGGAAATGGCACACATCACGGTAAGAGAAGCAAATGTATCCTCATGCCTCATCTTACATTTAAACAGAGCCTTTCCCAGTGCAGCTCCTGAAGAATTTCGTGGTGATTACGACGAGAGCTCAGCATCCTGCATCCTCGTGCTCGCTGAGTGGGGCAGAGACCAGGGCAGCTGCCTCCATCACACCTACCCCAGTCCAGCCCAAGCTGCCACCAGCATTCAACGTACGGCTTGGGGTGGATAAATGAGCCTCCTTCATTAAAAAAAAAAAAAAAAAAGAAGAGAAAAAAAGCAAAATATTTTTTTTTATTTTGCAGGTGTAGCTCCCTGTGTTACATCTGTGGATCAATCGCTTGTGACTGAAATGGTCATATTGGAGAAGATATGTTAAATGCTATTTGCAAGCAAAATGGACCTGCTCTGGGTCCACGCTGAGGCACACATCTCCCTGCCTGCTGTGCAAGGGGGGCCTTTGGTGCAAGCTCTGCTCTGCTCCCAGCACCCTCCGTCTCGCTCTCTGGGTTGTGTCAGCGCAGTTGCATCAATCAAGCTCCTTAAGAGGATGGATGGAGAAGGCAGGATATCAGCCCAGCTTGTTTAACAAAGATATATCTATTTGAATAAAAGGCTTAGAAGTGGAAGCTGGAATTTAGCTAGTGCAGAACGAGCTGTTCAGCCTCTCTCTCTCAAAAAAAGGAAAATCCTGTAGAACTTGACAGAAAGTAAAAACCATTGTATTTTGTTTTTTTTTCATTTAACAGATTTCGTGTAGGCATAGCAGGAAAGTTTTCTCCGATGGATTTTAACTCAGTTTAATTAAAGTGGCTGAAACAGAGTCAATTCCCTGCTCTCTAGTGCAGAAATGCACAGAAAAGCAAAGTGCCTATTCAAGACAAACTACTTTAGTGATGCATCTTCTGAAGGAAGATTTTGCTTGTGTCATGCAGTCTCAGCCTCCTTAACCCCAGTTCTATCCAACAGTGGCAGGTTTCTCCAGGAAAAATGTGTTATGTTTCATGTTTTGCTGCATCAGGTTTATGGAGTCATCCTCAGAGGGTCAGTTGGTTTGGTGAGTTATCCCAGAGCCAAAGCTCTTGGTGACCCACAGCCTGTTGGGACCTTCCTTAAAAATGACAGAAGAGGGGTGCAGTGAAGTGGTGACGACTCACTGTGATGGCCCAGACTAATTCTGAATTCTGAAGCTGGTTTTGCGGGTGCAGGGAAATCATGGGGTCATGGGCAGCAGACCCTCCTTCTGCCCCCAGGCAGGACCAGCACCTCTGGCAAAATTTATGGCAGGTGCAGGGTAAGAAGCCTTTTAGATTTGTAGGAATGAAGATCCCTCAGTCCCAGCTGGTTAAGTGGAATGTTCCTCACACATCAGTGGAGCAAATGGCCAAGACTGGGCTTCCAAAATGTCACTCACCCCGCTGTAGTGACTGCGGGTGGGCAAAACCCAGCTGGCCTGGGCTCAGAGACCCTTGCAAAGCCACACACTGCGCGATCCCTTTGGCGGCTGACAAGTGGAAATGAGTTAAGAGCAGAAACCGGGAGAAACTGGGATTAACAACTCAAATCTGAGCGGTAGTCAGAACATTTGCAATTCACGGCAAAGCTCTGTTCCAGTTCTCGTCTGTTTGCTTTCCATCAAGAGCAAGCTTCATCTTGTGATTAAATGAAGGAGGTAGGGATCAGGGCTCCTGGGCTCTGCTCTTAACTCTACCGCTAATTTGCCGTGTTTCTTCGGAGGGGTCATGTACGATTAAATGCTCAGGGCTGGTGCAGCCTCAGAATTCCCACTGACGTCAATAGGGCCAACAGGTTTCTAGCACGGGTGAAAGAATGCAGCTCTTAGTGCTTCCTTTGCTCCAGCTACCTGGGTGCAAAATTCACCTGGCCAGCACTGTGGATGAATTTATTTTGATTTATGGAAAGGAGCCCGCAGGGTTCCTCTGGTTTGCTGGGATAGCAAATAAAAGGGAATGGAGCAATTCAGATCTGACCTGTTGAAAAAAAACGGATGCTCCCCCTACCCCACCAGCTCATTGCCGAAGTCTAATCCTCACCCACAGCCGCATGAACAGCCCCCCTGCGCCGTGCTATGGCAGTCACTGTGGAAGTAGTTCCTGACCTCGTGGCTGTAGCCCACAGGCTCTCTAAGCGACATCCTCAGCAGATAAATTACACGCACTTTGAGCTCTGCCCTGTTCCCTCTTTTGTGCTTTTCTTGCTGCGGCTGCCTGGCAGAGGTGCAGCGAGAGCGTGGTGAAGAGTCCCATCGCTCTTAATGTCAATCATCCCTTGTCAAGGTGCTGAAGGTATAATAAATCCTCGTCTAGGAAAAGGCTGTATTTACATATCTCATTTTCAGAAATGGCAATGGGCTGTTAAGAAAATACAGAATTTTAATCACCTGTTTGGGCTTGTGAACAGCTTCTGGGGCATTGCCAAACGTTGGGCATGGCGGCACCTTCTGTCCCTTTATTTTCAAGTGGTCATTAGGAGTTATTAATTATAATGGTGCTATTTAACACCTTTGCAAGTATCTCTCCCAGTTTCCAAAGCAGGAAAGTGGTTAAGTGGCCTTATCTCTGGTGACAAACAGGTGATTTGAGGGGTGGGCAGCTGAGCAGCTGCTCAGCTTGCTGACCTAATTCTGATTTCAGTTTGGGAGGGCGCTGAGGCTTTAAAAGCACCCTAGCACAGGGTGGAGCTGGAGAGAGTGTTTTTTATGTGCTTCCTTT
>NW_009718109.1:19730-40968 GCF_000703405.1 Apaloderma vittatum
GGAAAGAGAATTAGAGTGGGAAGTTATAAAATCTTTTGGAATGAAAAGCCATCCAGCTCAGCTGTCCCTGGATATTAGGCTGGGTGTGAGTGTACTTGGTGGGGTGGGCAAGGCAATATCCTCAGCCTAAATCTGAGAGAACCTGTGGCCAGAGTGTGTTTTCCTGGTTTGAAGAAGAATGAAGGAAAGGACTTGGAGGCACAGCTGCAATAAGACAAGATGTGGTGACTGGGGATGGGGTGGTTTTTATGTGCTGAAACAGCCCAGGGTGCCCCACCAGCTCCTGCCCTGGGCCGTGTGACCAGGGCTGAGCCCCCTGGGATGGAGATGTAGGGGAGAGGTGGGAGGGAGCGAAGCTTGAGGCTCTTTTTTCCATCAAAATCATATGAAGTTCATTTATTTGAGTAAATCCCAGGGAATTCCCTGCTCAGTCTGGCATTTGCATTTGAATTCTCTGGGGTGCACTTCGACCCACAGCTTGGAGCAATGAGTGAAGGATACAACTGAAGAATAGCTCCCAGGGACCTCGCAAAAGGAGGCAAATCTTCCGGCCTAAAGAGCAATTGCAAAAACTACTTCTTTCCACACCAAACCCTACTCCATAATCTCTAGTACTCTAAAAAAAAAAAAAAGAAGAAGAAAAAGGCAGTGCAGAGACATGCTGTAGCTGAAGCGTGCAGCAAGCTTCTACTTAGCATTATTTATCATCAATGATCTCCAGGCTGGGCCCTGATGCATAATTCATTTTCTTTTTCAGAGGCTGCATCTCCAACCAGCCCAGTCTGGCACCTCTCTGCCGCAGCGTGTTCTGGCTCTTCGAGAAAAAAAAAAGCAGCTCGGGCATCTCGACGTGCAGAGTCCTTGGCCTCTTCGTGTTCATGTGAATGTGACAGTCTGGCGAGGGCTGCTGCTAAGTTTATCCCTGCCTGGGTGCCCGTCCTTCCCGCTCAGCCCCCGGCACTGGGAGCTGCGACGCTCGAGCCTTTTCGCAGCGCTGCGGATTCGGGCTTGGATATCTCACTCCCCACAGGAGCAAAGCCAATTTCCAGCAGCTCAGGAAACAGCCGGTAGGTTTTAAAAATGAAGGAGAGAAGCCGTGTCCTTGTTCAAGGCTCTGTCTCCCTGCCTTGAGCCTGGCTGGCCCGGGCTTGGGCAGGGGATGGAGATGCAGCCCCTGCCTGGTGCACGCATGGGAGAAGAGAGACAGAAAGAGGAGCCGGCTGCCTTTTATGCTGGGGCCCCCTTGCAAACGTTTTCTAAAAGAGCAGTAAATAATTAATAGCGGTTATAAGTGTGTTGCAGACGCGAGGAGTTTCTGCTGCAGATGGCCGTAAGGACGCTGTCGAGCTATCCTGCGCAGCCCCTCCTCATCCACTGGCCTTTCATTAAGACATCTATTCATTAACTCTTTGTGGGGGACCAACAGAATTTTAATATAAAATGGGATGACCGCAACCCCCCTAAAATAGTTGAGCTTTGCTTTTTTTGGAGGTAAGGTTGTATTCTGAATAGGAATAGAAATAGGAAGAATAGAAGGGGAGCTGGCCAAAGCCTGGGGGGCTCAGAGCCAGGATCCAGAGCCACTGATGCCTTCCCCGTGTGTCAGGTGCCGTCGGAAGGCAGGTGAAGCTGGTGTCTCTTTACCAGATCAATTATCCTTCACTTAATTTTGTCTCTGTGGAGTAGGCATCTCGTTCCATCAGTAGCAATAAATATATCCTGTGCTGTGTAGGACCCAAATGTTTTCAGAGACATTTCCAAAGCTCAGAGGAAGGGTCTGTCCTACCACTGCACGTACTGGTTGTTACTGGTTTTTATCCCAGGCTCACCAGTTACCACTGGGCAGGTTCCCATGGTGCCTGAGGATACTTATTGCCAGCGAAGGGAGCTAAAGGAGAGCTCAGGATGGTTCCTTCCCAGAGAGCAAGAAGACATTGATGATTTATTTTGCTCCCTCTCCAAGGTAATTATGTACCTAGGCAGTCTTAAAATGTGTATTTCTTTTCTCTGGCAGACCAGAACAGCCTCTTTGGTTCCAGTCTAGCAAATAAATACGTATTTATACACTTTATTAAGATGGGTATTACTTTCCCAGAGGACTGGCATAACTCTTCTGCTCTGGTATGTTATGTAAAACTGTATTTGCACATTAGTTTGAAATATATGTGACAGGCTAGATGGACCACAGCAGTCTTGGCAATTGCTGAGTAGCATCTCGAGCTGCTACATATGAAGACACATGCGTGAGCGTATAGACGAGGGTATAGATGATGCACGCGGCTTCCTCGGGACGTGTGCATGGCACCCACAGCTACAGCTCTGTTGCAGGAGGAGGAGATGTCCTTCCCGCACTTTCATCTTTTCTGAAAATGTTAAAAAATCAGCATTAAAATGTCAGGCCAGCTTCAAAGCTAAGGATGGCGGGTGAAACTTCAGGGAGAGGCCCCCAAATATGTTGCCAACATGTACAATTTGGCATTTGAGTCTCGAGGACTGTCAGTGCAAAGCTCCTCTCCTGTGAGGCACCAGGACCATCATCACCCCAACATCATCCCTCTCCACAGCCAGGCTGCAGATCCTGGACAGGCTGCTCAAACTCTTTCCATCCCTGATGGAACAAGAGCTTCCATTTTCCACCGAGGTTTCACTCGTGGCCAAACAGTGGGATGTGTCCCCTTCAGCTCCCACTCGTGACCACTCTCCCCGGTCATAGGGTGCTCATGGCAGGGCAAAAGCTGGGATGCATTGAACTGGCTTCCAACAGGGTTTGGAGGACACAAGTCCTGCTGACATCCCTTTTCTTACTCCTAGCAACAGTCAGCCCTTGAATTTCAGCCTGGATTTGTTAGCTGGATGTGCAGAACTCATTCCTCCCTGAGCAATGTCCCTTCATCCCCTCATCCCAATAGCACACTGGCTCTGTTCAGCAAAATATTTCCATGTGTGCCTGATATTAAGCAATGACTCTTCCCGTTGGCTTTAAGGGAACTATCTAATCTGCTTTAAATTAAGCGTATGATTGGGTTTTGGCTAGATTGGGGCCTTGGGCCTTAATCTCTTTATGCCCCACTTTCTCAATCTGCAAAATAGTAATTATCTACTTCATGGGGCTAAATTAATTTCCCATATTTCACTGATGCTCATTTTGGCAATACACAGGTTGCCATTCTCTGAGATTGCAATTTGCATGCTGCTTGGCAAATTACGTATTATATATCCATACACACACGCACACATACACAAATCTAAGCCTCAGGGAAAAAAACCTAAATGCCACGATGGCTGAAACAGGACGTAGGCAATAACAATAAGGATAACAAAAACGCAATTCAGGGATTCAAAGGATTTAGTGAATGGAGAATAGACTGAGTTGCATAAAAAGAAGGTAGGAAACTCAGCTGAATTAAGAAGTAATGAAAAGGATAATGAATATCAAACAGGATGAAGAGCTTAATTAAGAACTGACTTCTTTCCAAGTATAGCTTGGGAGAGGTGACAGTGGTCAGAGGATGAGGAACAAAATAGAGAAACTGGTTTTAACCCTTAGGAATGTCAAGGGAAAAAGGAAGAATAAACGAAGTTTGTGGGATAAACCAGGCGTGACTGTGTCTTTGCTTTGCAGGACACGAAGAGGTGTGGATTTGGGGACAAGTTGACAAATGTTACATGTTGCTTTGGGGGAAGCGTGAAATGGAGAATGGTAAAGAAAGCCCTTTCCTAAAGTTACCGTGGGGATGCCCCTTTTCATCTTAATAGAGCAGCCCTGCTGCTGTTGGTCCCTGGGACTTGGAGCCTGTAGTGCAGTTGGACCTGGAGGAGATTTTCCTTCTGCACCCGTCACTTGCACATTCCTTGTTTGTGCCGGGCTGCAAACAAGTCGAGATTACATTAGGGATGAGGTGCTGGTGCAGAAACGCTGGACAGATTAAATCTTGTTCCAGCGTGGCTCTCTCTCACGTCTCGCTGCAGCTTTGTCGAGTGATAGGGTTTGAAAGGCTGCGAGCTGAAGCTCATTGGATCAGTAATGTTCATTAAGTTAAAACCAAGGACAGGCTCCTGCTGTCTGCTTTCCAGAAGGACTCATTCCATAAAACCCCTAGAATTTTTTTTAAAAAAAAAGAACTGTAAACCCTTAGCGAATATTCCTCATGGGAAACCATGGGCTTTGACATCGCGGTTTTCATTTTCTCCTGCCACAATTTGCAGGGAAAAAAAGGCAGTTGAGAGAGAGCAGAAAGGAAAAGAGAGAAGTCAGGAAGTTACTGAGCAGCATCAGCCTGGTTAAGTGTAAGCCCAGTGCACTGACTGCTCTGCTCCCTGGGGGATGAAGGAATGAAAGGAAAGGAAGGGGAAAAAAAGCAAAATAATTGAAAGGAGCAATTCGATTTGGGAAGATTTATTCTCCTAATGATTTATGGCTTCACGAATGACTGATTCAACAAATGATCTTTTTATTATTTATTTATGTATTTATTTTGACTTACTAAGAAACAAAGTGGCCGGCTGAACAGTTATTGGCTCTCGCAGCCACAGAGGCTCATTTGTCTCCATTTAAATACTTAACGATCTCTATCTTCCTCCTCTGCGATCGATGGGATCTAGAAGCAGCCGTTCCGTTGCGATACAGCTACAAAGCCCTGCAGGGAGAGTGTGTGTCTCTAGGTGAGTCCATACAAGGCGAATGCAAGCACGGATATATTCATAGCTGAATACGCATCCGTGTAAAGCTTTGGTGTGTCTGTTTGACGTGTTGATGTTAACAGCAAACACCATAAATGCAGGCTCAGACCAGTTCACAGGGCGCACATCAACATGAAATTCTCCCAACTGCAAAAACCCCGTGGGCTTGAGGCTACTGGGTTAGCAAAGCGATTTAAAATTCGTTATCTCTCACTCAGCACGCCGGTGCCTCCAGGCTCGGCAGTGCCCTAGTCAGGCATGTGCCCCTCAACTCTGCAATTAAACAGCCTCCCAAAATCCAGGCCCTGTTAATTGGTCTCAGAACTCCTTAGTGCCGTAACTGGGATCTCTCTGCCGGGCTGGGGCTGTACTGGGGTGACCAAAACTCACCTCGCTGGGTTGTGAAGATTGAGACTGGGTTTGGAAAGGGAGGGCAAGAGCGGAAAGGAGGGAACACACCTGTGCCTTCATCCTCTTTTTAAGCCTAAATTCAGTCAGAGTCTCTTCTGGTGAGGTTCGGGGGGGGCGATGGGGCTGGTGCAGGGGAGGGGGTGCTGCAGCAGTACCCTTCCAGCTGGGTTTTTAGTTTTTTATCGCCTACAGTAATGAAGGTCAAACTGCCTGTCAGTCAAGGCGCGGTTTCCCTTAGTTTAGCAGTAAGACTGGAGAGCTGAGCCACAGCGTGACCCTGTCGCTGTTGGATATGAGCTCCATACAGATGATATGCAAACATATTTAAGATTTTTTTGTCTATTTGCAGGAGCAATATCAATTTGCAAGGATGAGCTCAATTAACAGAACTCATTACTTTGCCATGTGTAACTTATGTCAGATGAACACCTCCTCTGAAGGAACTATCAAGGGGGAAATTGCTTGGCCCGTGTATGTATGTATGACTCTTGTTGTGATAAAATATCTTTTCTATTCTATTTCCTCCTATAAAATGGGAAAATTTGTTAAGCAGAGGGTGAGCTTGTGTGTGGGCTGAATAAAGTCTTTGGCAAAGACTTATTTTTTTTTTTTTTGCCATAGACGCAGGCTTGACAACATCACTGCATCCTGCACATTCGTGGCAAATACAAACTGTTTTTTATGGGAAGAAATGCAGAAAAATTTTCTCCTTGGTGAAGACAAGTTGAAACCATTCTGAAGACTTCTAACTCAGGTTTGGTTGGTTGTTGTTTTTTGGGGTTTTTTTCCCCCCAGGTTAACTCCCTTTTTGTTCTACAATAGCAGACAAGTAATTAATTTTATTGATAATACCAATAACTGAAATTAATAGATGCAAGACGAGGGAGTTAAAGACTGGTTTTGGATCAGGAACAGAATCATCTATTTTCAATCACTGCGTTGGCTGATGGTTCTTCTTTTTTTTTGTTTTCTTCCCCTTCTAAAAATCAGCTCCTGCACCATGAAATTGCTGTCTGTAACACCAGGTTGCAGCAAAACCCCGTAATTTTGATCAGCCCTGATACAAAATGACAACCGGGGGTATTGGTGGGCACACTTCATTTGCTCTGTCAAACGTCATAAACAATTTGAAGGACTTTTTCACCTTAGCAGAGCAGTAGAGGCACGTGTTGGGTCAGCCCACGTTAGAAACTGGAGAAGGCTTGGCCGGGGAGCAGTTTGGAAATCAAAGTATTTGAAGAAAAAAAAGAAGGAAACGTGGTTTGGGCTCTCCACATGCCTCGGTGGCCCATTTATTTTCCTGGATGATGGGGAAAAATAGTGAACGTCTTGTGTTCCTCGAGTGGTTACAACTCATTTTATTAGTGTTTGCAAAAAATATTTGTATGAGTGACTTTTTTGGCTTTTTTTTTTGTCTGCAAGGAAATGTGAGGAGAGGAAAACCATCATCAAAGGGCACTTAGGGCTTCATTTTCTCTCTGATTTTTCTTTCTTTGCCACTTCTTGGCTGTGATCCCAAAGCATACAAGGAGGTGTCCTCCCAGGTCTTGCTAGGAGAAAAGGAGAGGGTTTTTTTTCTGACAAAATTTAACAGCAGCAGCAGCAGATTGGCTTGCCAAAAGGATGCTGGGCTCCAGCATGTTCAGCGTGAGCCCCCAAGGAAAGCAGGGAGGGGAGGTGAAGGGCTCTCTGTGATTTTTTGACAGCCAGCTTAAGCAGGGATTTGATTCCCAAGCATTGCAAAGGGCTTGGGCACCTGCCTGGGCACCGCTCCTGATGTGGGCTCAGGAGGGAGCTCTTACTAATTCAGGCGTCAGGGATGGAGAAGCAAAGCTGCTGAGGCTGTGGCTCCCTGCCAGCGTTTCAGCCGTGCCGGCCGTGCTCCGAGAAGAGCCCTTCAGAAACGTCCTCATCTGCCTTGCCTGGATCAGAGGCAATGGGTCACGGTGCTCGGTTCTGAGTCGCTGGTTGTGTTGGTGGCTTGGTGCTCGCTCTGGCCACGGGAACGGTGAGCACTGGTGACACCGACCTGGCCTTGCTGCAGAACACAACAGGCTGGCTTAGATATGGGGATGTTGCTTTTTTTTATTTTTCAATTGATGCGATCTCCCCTCTGCTTTGCTCCTGGTTTCAGTAGAGCCTTGGAAATGTTTCTGCACTTAACATTGCGTGTAATTATGGGCTGGCTGTGGCAGAAAGCAGCCCTCGATGTACTCAATAGCATCACCTCCTGATTTTCAAGGCAGCACTTACTAAGCTGGAGAGGAGGAGAGACAGAAATTATCCAGGTCTTGTGGGAGCCAGACATCATACTCATTTTTTTTTTATATACTCTCCATTAGGCTGGAGCATGGATGTGCAGGATGATGTAGTGCCAGGCATCATGAAGTGTCCCCCAAGTCACGGTGTTTGTTGGCAAAGCCACAATCCAGCCAGTTCTCGTTGGCTTTCTGGGGATGTGGCTTCCCAGAGGAGAGCCCTGCCCACTGCAAACAGCTTTTGCTGAATTTTGCTGCTAGCACCAGCGAGGAGAAATGCTGGTGAATAGGGTCTTTGGGGATGAAGTTTCAGATTTTGATCCATGAGCCAAATTAAAAGATTATTTTTCCCCTCAATAAACAAATCTCCTCTTCCCCTTCCTGCTAGCTGAGACATCTGCTCCTCTGAAAAGAGCTTGCACCAGAGAGAAATACCTCCTACAGTGCGTCCTACTGTCCTTTCTGCCTGTTTTGATTTGCATCTTTTTCTGTTTTCTTTGGATTATGCTAGTTAGACTCCTTGCTTAGATGTGGTAGTAGCGCCAGGGGTTTTTATATTATGAAATGCTGTTAACCTTTTGCTATTATTTGTCTTCTACATCCCCATGTGCTACGGATACCTCTTCTGTTATCAGAGAGGGAATCCTATAGGACTGTTATCAAAAACAGCGGCTGAGTGGAGCAGGGTGGAGGGAGGGCTCGGCAGCTCTGTAGTGGTAATGAGTAGCTCTGAATGTCCTCAGTCCTGGAGGTTAATGCTTGAAGATTTTAAACTAGCAAAGATCAGAAATACCACAAAAGTTGGGTTTACCAGGCACCCGAGTGCCCAGTCTGGGATGTGAGGAGTGGGCTTGAAAGGAGACGAATGGACTGATTTATATTTGCGTTCCCATCCCCTGGCAAGTGGGATGCTCCGAGCTGCTGGATTTGTTCTGATGCCGGCAGGAGCGCTGCCACACTGGGTTCCCACCCCAGGTGCCCCAGAGGCTGGTCCATACCCAGCAGCTTTTGGGAGGCTTCTTTGACCATACATTTACTCTCCAAACATTCTCTAGAAGTGTAAAATTTACTTTGACAACCCATGCAGCCTCTGGGGCTGGGGGATGTGTCTTCTTTGGAAATGCTCCGCACCTGCAGACAGCCCCTCTGGGGCAGCACAGCCCCGTTTTTGTGGCCACGTGCTGGTGTCCCCATCCTCGCTGTGGGCTGGCAGCCCCTGCCCAGGATGGGGACGGGGACAGGGGCTGTGCTTTGGGACCCCTGGGGCAGCACCGCTTGATGGAGAGAAGAGCTTTTCCATGCCCAGCCCTTCCTCCAGGCTGGGTGCTCCTCCTTGACAACATCAAGGAGCTGAACTTGGTTTTGGTTTAACCTCCTGGTTTTGGTAAAGGGAAATGGTGATTCTGAGCAATGGAAAATGCAGGGTTTTTTCAGTTCAAGTTTTTCAGCTCGTCCCTCAAGCCCTCAGAAAATTCCCTAATGACTTGTTCTTCCTTCCTGGGGTCTATTTCCTCTTCCCAGGCAAGAAAACCAAGAAAACCTCACAGACCCTGGGCTAGACCTGCTGTGTGAAAGCCCATCCTGTTTTGGGGGAGGATTGAGCTGGAGAAGAGAGTGATTTCCCAACGAGAGTGCGTGAGAGCCCTGTGCCTTCCTGCTGCCCCTTTCCTTCCCTGCCCGGGCAGATGGAAGGCAGCAGCTTTTTAATTATTAAAATTAGTGCAACCTTGAAAACACATAGCATGCTTTTGGCTCTGCAAATCGTTGCTTTCATGAGAGAGGAGCAGTAATAAAATTAAGTGACAGAGAGGAATAAACAAGTGGCACAGATGTAAATATTATATAATCTGCATTTCCTAAAATATCCCTGGCTTGGTATCAGGAATTGGATTCAGAAGAGAACGAGAGCAAGGATGCTGATAGAAAACAAACAATAATAGGAGGCAAATAATAATTAATCTTTCTCTATAGGGTTATTAATGTTTGCATGCAAGGTCCTTGCCAAGCGCTCAAGGTGCTTTATGTCCCCTCGATGCTGGCTCGGGTGGAGGATGGATATTTCTGGGAGAAGTGGTGAAACTGAGGCAGAAGAGAAGCTGTAGAGACCAGATGCAAGCTGGTGCACGGTTGTCAGTGGGCAACAGCAGTGGGTTTTAAGGAGAAGGGTGCTTGGGCACCCAGGCTGGCTTGGAGCACCAGGCTATCTGCTTGCTGCTTGGAAATCCAGAGGGGTATTTGTAGTAACATGACAGCCCCTCTTCAGCGCCCTGTGTTTGAAGTCACATTGCAGAGACGTATCTGGTGAGTCACAGCCTCCTCCTGTCCCTTGGTTACCTGCAGGGCCTCCGCGGGAGGAACGGTGACTAACCCACGCAGAGTGACACATCACAGGGAAATGTAAATATTGTCATTTATTTTTCGCCTTCTGAAGCCCCCAGAAGAAAATTATTTTTGTTTCAGTTTGAAAACATGAGCCAGCCTGGCGACATCCGCCGTGGCTGGGAGAGCAGATGGGTCAGCACTCCCCGAGCAGGTGGCAATGGGGAGATGCTGCTGCTTCCCATGGGTGCCCCCAGCCACCCTCCTGCCCCCTACTCTGCTGGAAAAGTCATTTGCAAGAGCACCGAGCTCTGGCTTTGTGCTTGGCAGCACATCCTCCTGCAGGCGACGCTGGCCACGCTGCCTGGATCTGGGATCAATATCCCAGGAGATCATCTCTGGCCCTTCTGTGTGACAGGGATCCACGACACTTCTGATCAAAAGCCCTCCCTTAATCTGGGAGACAGCGATCGATGGGAAATGAGCTGTGCTTTAGGCCTGATTGCTCCAGCAGAAGGGGCTGCAACAGAGGGATGAGCTCATACCCTGCTCTGTGCTGATATCAAAAGGGGTCTGGTCCTAGCTAGCTCCATCCTATTTTTTTTTTCTTTTCAATCAGGTTTCAGAGTGTTCCTGTTCCAAGAGGACAGTGGGTGCATGGTTGGACACAGTCGCCTTCCCCTCTGCGGTTGATGTTCTCTCACCTCGGTGCTCCAGTGGTCTGGAGGATGTGGGGAAGGGAAGAGGACAAGGAGAGACTGGTACATGGAGAGATGCTCCTCCACAACCTCACCCACATCATTTACAGGGTAAATGCCTGACGCAGTGATGCTCCCTCATGGGGATGCCCGGGGCCACCTCGCATGGAGGTGACACTCGTGTCACACCGGGGACAATCCTCATGGCAGCAGAGACAGATATCCCAGAGACTGCCTCAGATGTTCCCACAGGCTCTGCTAAAAAACAGAACTGAAGCCAGGCACGTGTGTCGGTGGTCTGAATATGACTGCAATCTCGTGTTCGACATATAATTGCCGCACATGAAATAGGTGAAAGACCGTGTTCCCCCAAGGCATGGCCTTTATCGTACGCAGCTGACTAACATTTAGCATCAGAGGGAAGGTGAAATGAAAAGAATGAAAAATAAGTAAACGATTGTAGAGAGCATAAAGCCTTTTACAAAATTGTTCCAATTGCTTTTGAAGTTTCAGCCAGAGACGCTATTTCCTTTTGTATTATTACAGTTTCGAAGGAAAAAAAAATTATCTGTATTCTCCACAAACCAGGTTGCTGCTGTTCTTTTTCTAAATGCCTGCCATCTCATCAGTGCCACATTAAACTAACATTTTGAATTCAAACCAACTATGAGGGTGGATAAATGTAATAGTAACGACAGGAATTAGAAAGCAGGGTGCAGGATTGAGGCAGCCGTGATTTACGAGACCCAGGCAGGAACAAAGGCATCAGATCACTTCTTTGCTGCCCTGCGTGCACCTACTTGCATTTTATTCCTGATGGCTGGATTTTAAAGCTCAGTTCTCACCTGACTGGCAAATAGATGCTGCTCTTTTTTGTCCTTAGCTGACCAAAATCATTTAGAAACGGGGGAGAGTACTGGAATTACTCGGTCCGTGGGCTGTCAGGGTGTTATGTCCCTGCCCATTGTGGGGAAGCAGTGAGATGTGCTGGGCTGGACAGTCCCATGAGCATCAGCCTTTCAGAGCATCCTCCTTACTGGGGCTAGGCAAAATTCCACACTGTCCTCTTGTTATCTGCCGTGGGAATCCTGGTTTGGGTCTGAGTCATGGGATGATCTGTGGGAGTTGTTCAGCTTTTCTTTCAGATCTGAGTGTTTGGAGTTTCATGCCCTGGTTTTGGTGGGCCCTTGCCTGGCTGGTACCTTCAGCTTCAGCCAGGAACTGGCTTTTACACGTTCCTTGACTGAGCTCACCTTGTCAAACACCTCTCTGCTCCCCTAGCCCATCAGTGTCAGGGGAAATCAATAGTGAGTGCTTAAACCTTCCCCCGCCCCAACTGCTCAGTGGTCTTTGTCAGAATGGAATGGAATGGAATGGAATGGAATGGAATGGAATGGAATAGAATAGAATAGAATAGAATAGAATAGAATAGAATAGAATAGAATAGCATAGGTAAACTCCACAGGAGCCTGGTCCTGATACAATCCCACTGATGCTCAAGGGACCCTCCGTGGATAATGCTGGTTTTGCTGAGTGATTGTGGAGCTGATTTGCTTTGTGCCCTTGGACCCTACCTCCTGCTTGGTCTGCTGGACTCTCTTTAAATCCAACCTCTTCTTCCTCACTGGACTCAGCCAACGCTGCTGCGAGGACTCCTCATTCCCATCTCGTTCTCGTTTGGTGTATTCCACACAACTTCCTCCTTACACTGGAGGGGATAATTGGGGCTTTTGGAATACATGGCACGTCCACTGCTTGGTGCAAAATGCTTTTCACCTTGTGAAGATGTTTAGATAGCTGAAGTGAGCAGGAGGGACAGGGTTTGTTTTGCATCCTCTCCCCCACTTGCTTTAAACTCCCTCTTCGTGCAGGGGCAGAAGCCAATATTTGCTCTTCAGGCTCTCCATGCTCCTGCATGCATTTCAGCCAGCTCTTTCGCTTCGCCTGCAAACAAGAGGAAAGCAACTGCTGTCCTCGTCCTTTCCCTCTGTCCCCTCTCATCTTCCACCTCATTACAGCAGCTTGAAATTTAAACAAACAGGCAGTTTTTTGCACTTGACTCTCCCACCACTCCAGGGGCTGAAGCGATGTTACGGCGACCAGCTTTGCTTCATCATCTGGTGCCACAAGTTGCGGAAAACAAAGCTAACCGAATTAACCAGACGGGCATCTCTGTGCTTTCAAACGTTCCCTTCCCTGGTACCAAAGAGCAAGGATGACAGCCAAGATGACACCAGTACCTCTGTCCCTCGCCTCCGCCTGGAGCTCTGCCGGGATGTCCTTCTCTTCTTTACACTCCCCCCAACCCCCTCCCTGGCCTTTCCCCTTTGCTTTCAGCCTCCTAACATCTGTCCCACCTCCAGCACTCACGCACACAGCTCAGGTCCGCAGTCTGGCGGCGTTAGGAACTTCAGAGGTCCCTGCATTTCAAAGGGGCAGCGGAGAAATTGCGTGATGCCCTCCCTGCAGTCGGTCTTTGAGCTCCACGGATGAGCCGTGAACCACCCGCGGATGCCAACTCAGCCGTCGGCTCTGCCACCTTTGAGAAGGAAGAGTGAGGGGAAGTATTTAACCGTGGATCTGGCTGCACATCAGACAGCCCTTGATGTCACTTACAAACTGGGGTATTTCAGTTCAGAGAGACACTGATCTACCCACTTCTGCATAAGGGAAAAGAGATGTTACAGGGATTGCTCCTGCAAAATGCCTCTGAACAAATGTTCTCATTTAGGCGAGTAGTGCCAATCCCCCATGAAAGTGGGAGGACTTCAACACTCAAAATGCAGACACAATTAAACATGTTTTTTTTCTTTTTTTTGGCCACAAAATAGGGAAATATATTCCTTCGCCTAACGTACTCATGAGTGGAATCCACCCTCATTTGTAGGCACAGAGAAACCCGTCACACGGTTCTAATTTACGGTGCTCAGCAGTTTTGCAAGAGACAGAGACAGCAGCGGACACAGGGAGGTTGCTTAATCGGTTGCTGGTGAAGGTTCTCACTTCCCTCCCGGCTCTCACACACATGAGCAGGAGCTGTGAGAGACACAGAAGCTTGAATACCAAAGCAGAACTTGAGATGGGTTATATAGGCACTTATCTGCGAGTAACGAGGACGAAGGCGCAGTAATGGGAGCCTCCGTGTCTAATAAAGGGAAATATATTCAGAAGGCTCCCAGAAAGTCAGACCACGACAATATCAACCTCAACTAGTTGCTTCCTGATCTGAATTGCTAAGTAAGTGGCAGGAAAAAAAAATTACACCCCTTCATCCTGTTGCAGAAACAAATGTTACTGGGGACAGCAGTGATAAAATATGCTCAGAAAACCCTCGGTGAGCAGAGCCCTCTGGAGCTGGTGTGTCCCACATCAGCACGATGGAGATACGCAAGGATGGAGGGCTGCAAGGAGCCTCAAAGGACATTTTGCAGGGTGCTGCATCCCCAGACTGTTAACCTGGACAGCAGGAGCGGTGAATCAGGGTTAGGAGAGAGGGATCAGGTTTTGCCTCCAGAGTTAGAGCGTGTCGGCAGTGTTGGAGGTGACAAGGACACCCTCCCCGCCTGCTCGGCTCTCAATGTTTTCTTTCAGATGGGCAAACACCTTTTGCACCAGGTTTTATGATCTGTGCTTAAAGCATGACCCAAGCACACTTCGCAAGAACAGCAGAGAGATATGTATCATGCCTTTTTCTGAGCGTTCTTTTAATGCAATTTTGCTGACGAGCTCTTACATCTATTTTTGTCGCTGCTAAAGTGCTTTGCCATCCTTCAAGGTAAATGCAAAGCTGGTTGGGTTTCATGTTCCTTCGCTGTCCCCACTCCTGGGTTGGAGGGAGCGGTTTGCGGTGATCCCGGGGCACTGACCGCCGGTGTGATGTTGGTCACACACTTAAATTTGGGTGAAATAAAACCTGTCAAGGGGGAGACATCCTGATCGAAGAGACTTTTCACAGCAAAGGGTAGGAAATAAAGGGCAGGCAGCTCTGTCAGAAGCATAAATGTTTAATCAATTCTTGCTTAACTTGGCGAACCTTTCTCGGATAGAAAGTTTGCAATTATTACCTGGATCAAGACAGCTTAATTAAGCAATTAGGATGTAAAGTTAACAGCCCTTGCAGAATGAGTTGCAGTGTTTTAATTTCAGAATTGCTTGTACGTGTAGGGGAGTAACAGTTTGGGAAAAGACAACTTCTTTTCTATTTTTCCCTTGAAAATAACACCACCATCAAATTAATAGGATAGGTCACATCCCCAGTCAATGACGGGAATTCTGCCTGAATCAGGATGCAGTAAATATTGAATAAAGCCTCATCCTCAGCCTTGCACCAGCCAGAGATGACGGCTCCTTGGAGAGCCCACTGTAGACAGGTCGTCTCTCAGACCCGAAGTCCCTCTGTGGCTTCCCAGGAACTGCACAAGTAAACAAGCCAGTGAGATGCTCCAGGGAGTAAAGAGCTGGTCCACATCCAAAATCTACTGAAATGGAGCTGCAGCTTTCTAATGATTTTCAGCCAGCATCAAACTACCATTGGAAGGGGCAACCAGGGTCAGGTTGTGGAGTCAAGAGGCATGGGACACATGTGCTGGACATCTGCCTAATTCACATTGCTTAATCTGTTTAGGGAGACCATGGACATTTTGACAGCAGAAACACCCCTCCATCCCAGCGTCATGAGACACTAAGGGAAAAGAAATGGCATGTGCAAGTTCCTCACCTCCACCTTGATGGGCCTGACTCCATGTCCTATGAGTAAGACATCATGACCAGCAGTGTTACGTGGCTCAGTGCCTCTTTCTGCTGGTTTGGGGAAAGCCGGTGTTTCACAGAATAAGCCTGCCAGGTTTGTAAGCTCCTTAAGGTCCGTCTCCGGTGACCTAGAAACACCAGAGCTCCTTTGGTGTCCCATGTGCTCACATCCTCCCCTGCCCACGGATGGATTTGACAGCTCCTGATGCTCGAAAGACAGGCTGAGCCTGAGGCTAAGCTGACGGAGTGTAATATGACTGAGGAAAGTATAAAGCTGAGTGATTTTTGACTTGGGTCATAAAATCTTTATGGTAAGTAAGACGGACCCCTTGAGGCTTGAAATTGTAAAATTCTGGTTCCAGACTGTTGGTCCTGGAAATTAAATTCCCATTCTGCAGTCTCAGATGTGCCTTACACAGTGTTCAGTGGTACCATCCAAGAGTGAGAAGTGATGCTCATCAGCCCCTAGCCCAACACAGCCACAAGCAGGTAACAACTGGGGCTTGCTTAGTCCAGCACTCACTGGCTGGGAGCAAACATGAAAGAAATGCTGGGTTTGGAGCTCGCAGTAAAAATTACCAGGGAAGTGCTACACGCTGAGAGCAGGGATATTTCTCCACCTCTTCCACTTCTGCAGTTAACAGCATGAATCCTCCAACACATCCATCTAAATGTGTCTGACAGAGAGGGCTCCAACTTGGACCCTGGCCAATGCTAGCAGTGTTTTCATTGCTTGGATGGGTTTTGAGGTTGCCCTCTGCCTTTTGGGGTCTGATCTAATGGCAGCTGAAGTCAATGGAAATCTTACTAAGGACAATTATGCACACAATAGATGAGCAGAAGAAAGAGAAAGGAAATGGGTTTCCATTTCAGAGTATTAATTTAAAGAGCTCCCTTGGGGCTGTCCCTTTAAGGAAGTCTAAAATCGTGTTTAAAGACTGCAGGAACAAAACATGGCTTTTTCTTAATATCTTTGGGTAATTAAAATCTGGCAGTGGGGGAGGATTAGCACAGGTTATATATAGTATTTCAATTTAAATTTCTTCTGATCCTTTGAAGTTTCTACTTATTATGTTTTTAACAAACTTTAATCCAGCTACCATAGAGCTGCAAATTAGACCTAGTGAGGTCTAGTTCATGTGAGACACTGCTGACACGTTTGAATTGGAAGATGATGGGCTGATGGAATAGCCTGAGCTCCGTGGGCTGAGGGCCTGGCCAGAAAAACATAGATGTGGGAAAATTGATCTTGACTGGAAACCACGTTTTGAAAGCAGTGAAGACAAGGCCGAACTAGGTGAGATTTCAAGCCAGAGATGCCAAGAAGCATCTTCAAACAATACCTGGTCCAGGGCAGGGTTATGCCCTGATTGTGGGAAGGGAGTGAAGTGGCTGAGCCCAGAGCTGGATCATCAGAAATCTCAGAGATCTGGACAGGAGGAAGACAGAGGTTTTTAGCAGAAAATTCAGGACTTCAGTAAACTGCAGTAAAGCTCAGAAGCACGACCAAGAGCTTGCAAAAAATAGCTTGTGAGCTGACGATCCTGTTTGTTACACACAAGAGGCTGGTCCTCAGCCCCGCTGCCATGGAGGATCACCCAAGGGATGCCCAGAGCCTGGTGTCCTCCAGGACAGGGCGATGCACCAGCCTCCCTAACCTCAGCACCTCCGCTTCCACTGGCCTTAGTCACCTGTGACAGAACAGTCCTGAATTCTGCAGATAATGACGAAGCCTCTTTAAGCTCCCCTGACAGAAAGGCACTTTAATAATCTATAAGACATGGTTGACTGAATAGGGAAAAAACCAACAGCAGCGCAGCAACCTGAATCAATGCTCGATAGCAGCCGATTGTTTGTTTCCTCCGACAGTGCTCCAGGAGAGCTCCTTCCTCACAGCTCCTTCTCCCCCGGAAAATGCCACAGACCTTGTACGTAGGGAAATTTGATATAAACACTCAGGTGCCTATTGGCTACCGTAGGGGAAAAACACCACGCACATTTTTTTATCATTGGACCTTCCAGCCAGACATAAAATACCCATTGTCATTTGTCATGCTGAAAATACGGCAACATTTTTTATTCTCTGTTCCCCCCCCATCTTCTGCCCGTCAGCAAAAGTGGGTGGAAGTCAAAATTGCTGAGCAAAAAATATAGTGTATGTACATAGGGAGAGGAAGTAAACGACCAGGATTACAATTTGTTGTGGAGACTGTAGGCGGCATATGTGATTGCACACAAGGAAATTGCCAGAGATGCAGATATTTTGCAGAGCTTCTTATTTACTTTCCCTTTTACTTTGCAAGTAAATAAGATATTCGACAAGACTTGGCAATTTTCTCACATGCAGCCTCCGAACAGCTCTCTATTTTTGATGATGGGTAGTAATTCCAACAGTTCGCCTGAAAAAAAACCCCAACAACACACACACAAAAACACCCAATCTTCCACACTTTATACTTTCCTAATGGAAAAGGTTTATTCCTGTAAGAAATTACCCTTCATTTATGAAAAGTATTTGATTACTTAAAAGATAACCACTTAGCCATACTGATGTGTGGTATTGCATTGCTAAAACACTCCAGCTCTCTCTGAGATATCTTCGGTATTGATATAAAAGATGACATCAGTGGGACAGGGAGCTCAGGAGAGCTGTGAAATATCCATCCCATTGGCTTCTATCTTCCTCAGCTGCATTGACTGGAAACATCAGATGCTCTTTCTTGGAGTGGTGGCCCAAAATGACAATTTGGACTGAGGGATGGTGGTGAGATGGGTGAGAAATGAATCCAGCCATGCAGATTATCTCCAGGAGAGGGTCAGGCAGCATGGATGTCACTCCCAACCAGCTGCTTGGGGATCAGAGCCATTTGAAAAATAATATTTCCAGATGGTATAGAAGCAGGACGAGATCAGGCCAACCCACCACGGTCTGTCATGTACATGAAAATAGATGGTGCTGCGTATCACATTACAAAAAGGAGCATTTATCCTCATAATCAGTGGCATATTTCGTCCTCTCTCCTTGGAAGAGATCTCTAGGGAAGTCACTGCAATGCTTCAGCCTCTGCAGGCAGCTCTTGTAAGGCCCCAGTTTGGAGACATGAGGCCAAATGCAAAAGTATGTATTTCATTCATTTATTTTTAGGTGTCTAACTGCCATTGGAAATCAATGGTCATTAGACTGTAACTACCAGCTTCAAACCTACCTGTTGGCCGGATGATCAAGGGAAAGGCTGTAGGAGCCGGTGACAGATCCTGTGTTGTGGTTTGAAGGATGTTTAGATGTAGGAAAGGGAGGAGTTGGGGGAAAGAGAGACCTTCGAGAGCAGGTATGAGCAGCTGAACTCCTGCACCTTAATGTTTTTAGCTTAATGAAAGGAGGCTTGTGTGACAGCCCCATGTCCGTGTCAATATGTGCATTCACGTGCCTTTCCTTTTCTTCTCCCAGTATTTGAGCCCATGATCAATATTAGCTGAAAATCTCCAAAGATATTAAGTTCCTAAAGGTTTTGGCAAAATAAGTAGGAAGTCACCACTTTTGTCCCCAAAGGCAAGTGGCTCCAGCACGACCTCCCTCTTGGGAGCAGCCACAGGAGAGAGGTGGGAAAGAAGGGCTGGGAGCTGTGACTCCTTGCATTCCCAGCAAAGATTTGCCAAACTCAGCCTCACCTCCCGGCCTTCAACATCCTTGCCCCTGGATTTTGAGATGGCTCTTGAGGATGCCTGAGCACCAAGATGGCCATGGATCTGTGGGTGGATATCCTGATGTTTCCTCAAACCCCAGGTCCTTTAGGTGAGCGCTCTGCTCACGGCAGTGTCCCGGGGAGCACTTCTCATCCGACACCGAAGAGACAAGGTGGAAGAATGATTCGTATTGAAACTCACGGTGTTAAACGTGCAGATGAGCACGTGGCTCAGCTAACGAGGGCGGGAGGCTGAAGCCAGCCCGCGCGACGCAGAGGGGGCTGCGTGCCGAGGCTGTGCCTTGCGGCATGGAAAGCTCCTGGGAAAACACATCTCAAGCACTGAATTAGCTCCCTGCGGCTTAAAAAAGGCGGTGAGTAACGTAGACAGGAAAACGAGCACAGGACAATCTGGCTGTCATCCAGTTTATCCAAATATTGCTATTTTTGGCTTTGTTCGAGTTTCTTTCCAGCTCAGAGGCACATCCCAAGATCCCAGTGCTTTTGATCTGGAACATACTGAATAATTCCCTTTAAACAATAATGAAAGAGGAATTTTTGACACCACCGCCATAGCAACGACTGATGTCATAAACGCGGGAGCATGACTTCATGGCAGGACCTGAGTTCACAGGCGACTTTTGCTCAAGAGCAAATACAACCTGCGGTAGAGCGGGGAATACAGAAAACTGAGTAAACAACAGATCTTCCTTTTGCATAAATATCCTTTTACCTCAAGCACTGTTGAGGACAAACCTCCCTTTCTGAGGCATCAGATGGGTCGTTACAAACAGGGCTCTCCACATAGACAACATTTGGAGAAGGAGTTTCGCAGGTCTGAACCCATTCCCAGCCCTCCCTTGGGGTGGTCTCTAGCGCTGGACTGCACGAGCTAAGAGCTTGCTAAATAATTCCAGTGAGATAATGGATTTCTCTAGGTTTTCTCGGCACTCACAGCTGGGTGGAAATCAGGGAGCTGTTACCCAGCCCCTGCTTCCTGGGATGGCCTCTGTGCCCGTGGAAAAAAAATGTCCTTTTATACAGGGAGCCTTTGCACCGGGTCAGGCTGCATGAACACAAACCATCCGGGTACATGCAAACCATTCTGGAGGAATACAAGCCATTCAGGGGGAATATGAGCCATTCTGGGTGAATATGAGCCATTCTGGGGGAATATGAGCCATTCTGGGGGAATATGAGCCATTCTAGGGGAAGACGAGCCATTGCCCAGGGCTGCTGCAGCAAAAGGCTCTGCTGGAAGAGCCCCTTGCACATCCCTTGCAGGATGGCTCGCTGCCGCTGAGCTGAACGGCTCTTAAAAGGCATCCTGGACAAAAATAAAATGTACCGAGGCATTTTAAATTCAGCCTGGAGGCGATCTCTGTCTGCAGCCCTTGGTTCACATCACCATCTGGCAGGAGGAGCTGAAATTCATTTCCATCAGAGGGCTTTGCCAGCAAGCGAAATAAAGCGAAGGTGGGAGCTGGTTTCTCAAAAAGCAAGGGCTCCTTCAGAGCTCCCGCTGCCTGGCAGCCCCTGAGACCAGCGCCTGGGGAGGCAGGAGGCTTTTACTTGAGACCGTGTTGTCATCGCCTAAATCTGCAGCGATAAGCAAACCCAGAGAGATCTTTGACTCTCCAAGTCTGTGATGGGCGGTCTGGGGCACTGGCCGAGGCTCAGGAAATTCATCTACTCCTAAACTAGCTGGTTAAAGGGTCCTTTCTTCTGGTCTGTACTTCTATAAAACAAGCAACTGCTTAGGGAGCTTCCTCTCATGAATAACTCGAAATCTGAGGGTGGGGATGAAGCCCCAGCATCTCACCGCAGTGCCCCCAGACCCAGCACCCGGGTAAGGGCGAAACCAGGGGGCACCCCTGGGTGTTTGAGGTGTGGTTTAGCCTGAGCCCAAAATAAGGCAGAAGGTGAGCCTCAGTTCTCTAAAGATGTTGCATGTCTACACCCATATTTCAAGTAATATTTTGTCAGCTGACATTGTACAACAGAGAGGACTGTATCTAAAGGGAGTCTGATTTTCCTGCCCGTGACAGTGCCTGCCTGGCTGCCAATAACAAATAGATTCATTTATAAAATCTCTGTCATTTTCACCAGGCAAGTTTCGCCAGGGCTACTGAGACACAGGCCTCGGGCCAAGTTATATTGCTCGCTTCATCATTCCGCACTGCTGGGTTTCCTGCACCAAATTTTCAAAATCTATTATTCACGTCAGCCTGGGGTTTGAGGAAAGAGATTTCCAATAGTTTGCAAATACCATATTCAAAACAAAAGACATTTCCCTTCTGTAAAAAAAAAAATTTTAAAAATAAAGGAACGTGCATTAAAGGCCTCAGCAGGTCCCTGCCACGAGAACGAGCAGCAATTTGGCTGCTTTGTGGGTTTTCCTCCTGGCAGCGACAGGCAGAGGACGCAGCGGGCACCCCGG